>NW_015438375.1:458937-517316 GCF_001293395.1 Leptomonas pyrrhocoris
CGTCGCCTCGGCTTCACGCTCAGTGCGCCCTCCGTCTTTTTTTTTTTCGTTCTTTCTTTTTTCAAAACTTCACTGTTCGGGGGAGCACATCTCAAAAACTTCCACCCCAGGAAAGAAAAAGTCGAACTGTTACAGAAGATTGTTTTATATATAATTAACAACGCTATTTTTTTTTTTTAATTAATCTCCCCTACACTCTTTTTAACTGTTTAGTTCAAGGAAAACGGGACGTGACCTGAAGAAAGGGATGCTGAACAGGACTTGCTCTTTCTCAGTTTGGAGAGGAGCCGAGACCCACCTGTTCGTTTCGCTGGAAATGCGCCGCGGTCGCGCAGAAGATTTTCTTCTCCAACAACGCCGTTTTTCATTTATTTTCGTCGTGCACGCGCGAAAGAAATGCCTCTTTTTAACGCACGCCGTTTTAATTTCATAACCGGACGCCAAAAAGTGAGGCGATGGAAACCGTAAAGAAGCGGTGTGGCGTTGTGTGAAAACCACCGTCGCGCCACCACCTTCCGTTATTAACAGTGGCGTACCTTCCCAGTCCCCGAGCGGCTCCTTAGAAGAGGAGAGCATATCGCACAGCGGCATTTTCGGGCCTTTGAAGTTTTTCTTCAGTGCCGAGAATGCAACGGATTGTTTTTCCTAGTGTGTGTGTGTGTGTGTATCTGCGCTGCAACACTGCTGTATCACGTGAAGGATCAGTCGCACACGCAGTGATTCCAATTTCTCTCCTCCTATTCCGGTAGCAGTGTTGCTTTCCTGCTGTTTACTCACGCGTGTTTTCTTGTTTGCACGCAGAGCCCTTCATTAAGAGTCCCATCTGGACCATCGCGCAGTGCCGTCTAAGAAGAAATCGTAGTGGGAAACTCACAGCCCGAACTCTGACTTCAGCCACGCTCTTTTCGAGGCCTTTTCACATTTTCATTTAACGAAACCCACTAGACATTTCTTATCATTTTTGAGAAGTGCACTCGCGATGGAGGAGAACCAGGCCAACGCTGCGGAGGAGGCGACGCAGACCGGCCCGTTGTCGCGCAGGGAGCGCAAGACGATGGAGAAGCGGGAGAAGCAGGCCGAGGAGCTGCGCCAGCTGAGCAAGAAGGCGAATGCTGTCAACGGTGACATGGACAACCCGTTCTCCGTAACCATGGAGACGGACCAGGTAGCGGAGGGGTCGCGCAACATCACCTTTAACAAGGTGTCTGTCTCCGTCAACGGCAAGACGTTGTTCAAGGACGCCTCGGTGAAGCTGTCGGCTGGGTCGCGTTACGGGCTGATGGGGCCGAACGGTCGTGGTAAGTCAACCATCCTCCGTCTTTTGGCAAGCCGCGAGCTGCCGGTACAGTCGAACTTGGATCTGCTGCTGGTGGAGCAGGAACAGGAGTTCACGGCGTCGGAGCTGAGCGCGGTGGAGGCGGTGCTGCAGAGCCACAAGAAGCAGAAGGCGTACAGCCTAGAGGCGGCGGAGTTGCACGCGAAGGTGGAACTGACCACGGCGGAGATGGAGCGTCTACACTTTCTCGAGGAGGAGCTGGACATTATGGGCGCCTCGCAGGCCGACGCCCGCGCTCGTCGCATCCTCTTCGGTCTCGGCTTCCCCACGGAGTGGCATGAGCGACCGACGAGCAGCTTCAGCGGTGGTTGGCGGAAGCGTATTGCGCTGGCATCTGCGGTGTTCATCGAACCAGATGTACTCATGCTGGATGAGCCGACCAACCACCTGGACCTCAACGCCGTCATTTGGCTCGAGTCTTACTTGGTCAAGGCGTACAACGAGTCAGCGAAGCGCCCCAAGACGCTCATCGTCGTTTCGCACGACGCCGGCTTCCTGGACGAGGTGTGCACGCACATGGTGCACGTGGAGAACTACCTGCTCAACTACTACCGTGGCAGCTACAGCGACTTCGACTCCCAGCTGCAGCAGCGCCATCAGGAGCTGGATAAGAAGTACGAGTCGGTGATGAAGACGATCCGCGACAAGAAGCGCAACGGCATGTCGAACGCGCAGGTGGATGTCTGGGTCAAGGACCAGGTGAATGCGGGCCGCCTGGATCCGCAGTTTCTGGAGAAGCGTCGCGACTATGTAGTGAACTTCCCTTTCCCCGACCCACCGGAGCTGCGCGACGGCTGCGTGTGCAAGTTGGAGAACGTCGCTTTCAACTACCCCAACGGTCCTGTCCTCTTCGAGAACGTGAGCTGCGCTCTGTGGACGGACAGTCGCATCACGCTGTGCGGTCCCAACGGTATTGGTAAGAGTACGCTGCTCAACCTGATGACAGGTGTGCTGGAGCCTACGGCGGGCTACATCACGCTGAACCGCCAGGTGCGAATTGGGCGCTACAACCAGCACTTTGTCGACAAGCTGCCGCTCGAGAAGACACCGGTGGAGTGCATCCAGGCGTTAGGCATTCCTGAAGAGGACAAGGCGCGCCGTCTGCTAGGCAGCTTCGGCTTGGAGGGCATCGTGCACAAGAACCAAATCGCGACGCTAAGCGGTGGCCAGAAGGCGCGTGTGGCGCTGGCCGCAATCAGCGCCGAATCGCCTCACTTCTTGCTCTTTGACGAGCCAACCAACCACTTGGATGTGGAGTCTATTGAGGCCCTTTGCGCGGCTATCAAGAACTTCAAAGGTGGTGTCTTGGTGGTGACCCACGATGCCCGTCTGATTGAGTCGACAGAGATGCAGATTTGGGTTGCGGGCGACAAGAACGTGGCTCCGTTCAACGGTTCTCTTGAGGATTACAAGAGCATCGTTCGCGCTGAGTTTGAGAAGGAGGAGGCGATACGACTGGAGGACCGCCGGCAGCAGCAAGAGGACAAGGCTGCCGTCCGCCAATTGAAGCAGAGTGGAGTGGCGGACGTCAAGAGTGCGTTGAAGGAGAAGGAAGAAAAGAAGCAGCAACACCATGCCGAGGGCCTGGATGCTTTCCTGGACGCTGTGGGGAAGAAAAAGAAGAAGAAGTCGAAGGAAGACAAGGAATGAAAGCACCCCCTCTTCATCTGGTGTTTTTCTCTCGTCGCGGCTTTGGATGCGTTCTCACGGTCCAGTGTTGTTGATGCTGCTCTTCCAGTGCTTTCTCTTTCGCAGCGCGCGGAGCCACCGGTCACATGGCGCGATCGTCGTTCATAAAGAGATTCTTCTGTTGTTTGGCTGCGAGTCGCGTTTGCGTGTAACATTTCTTTCTCCTTTTCGCATGCGAATAAATGTGTTTGTATATGTGTGTGTGTGTGTAAGTTTCCTTTTCTAACTCCTTTTCTGTAGGACGACGGTAATAGCTAAGTGGAGAAAAGTGTCTCTGAAGCTCAACGAACTCTTAAGGGGATGAAAGCAACGCGTGTGGCTCCGCTATGGCAGGTGGACGGGAAAGGCTGAACGAGAAAAACATTTGCCACTCTGTCTTTTCTCCATCTGCACTGGAAAATGATTCCTTTTTCCCCCTGTCTTTCGAGAGGGTTTCGCCCATTCACCTTGCACTTCACAAAAAAAAAATAGATGTAGCGAACATGGATGTATGCTTTTACTGCCATTCTAAGCTGTTTGCCGTTGTCGTTTTCTCCCACCTCCTTTACCTCTTCTTCTTTGGATTTCACCTCCCACAGTGCGACATTAGGTTGCTCCATTCTTTGCCGTTAGGGTGGCGGCTCTTCTCAAAAATAAATAAAAATGTGTTGAATCCTTCGTTGGCAAAAAACCAGAAAATCATAATCAGCGCATTACAAGCCTTCGGCGTGCGCGGAGCGATGGCGCACTTTCGCTCCTCCAGGTCATCGTGCCGTCGCACATGGCCCAAGAAATCTTCTTTGTGTGGTGTTGCCGTGTTCTTAGTCGTGTGCTTGGTTTTGCTGTTCTACTTGAGCGTCTCCGGGAACGGCTGGAATATGCCGCTTCCGCCCGCCTTTCAGCTAGCTGGACGGGAGGTGTGGTACACGGCGCCGCCCGACCAAGCCGTGTCAGACGCCGCACTTATCCAGTGCACGAAGCGGTGGCTACAGAGCGACGGTGTTCCAGCCAACACCATCATCCCTTTTGTGATTATCCCCCTTACACTCGAGTGGGAGGAATTCCGGCGTTTTATGTGCCGCGTGAACGCTCATGCGCGGTACCTGTACATTGTGCGGAACGGCAACGTCGAAGAGCTGGAGCTGGTGCTGCGCCAACTGCGCGAGGCAGTATCCTCGGAGCGTTTAATCATCTCTCATCGGCCTGATAACATTGGCTACGCGGCTGCTGTGAACGAAGGCTACCGCGTGGCGCTGGCGAAGCCGTACAGCGAGGTGCCCTTCATTGGTGTCTTCAACTGTGATGTATACTTTGAAAAAAGCTTTTTTCGACGGTACGTGCCGGATGTGTACAAGGCCTTAGCCCCCGACGCAGACCGCATTTACGCGTTGGAGGAGGAGGTGCGAAAAGAGGAAAATGCGGCGAGGACCGCTGGCGTCACGACGCTGCGTGCCGCGTCGGCTGACATACCCGGGATTTCTCTCTCCCTCATGCTGCCGGACCGCGTGCGCTACGCGCCTCTTGAGGTGCAGCAGCGCGAGTTTAACCAGCACGTTGGCATGTTCCACTTCCACTACCAATGCATGTGCGCCTTTTTCGTTTCGCGGCTTGCCCTGCTGGCCGGCGGCTTTCTGGACGAGAACTGCTACCCCGCCTACTTTGAAGACTACGACTGGAGGTTTCGCATGACACGCCTGGGCTTTCGCACCTTTATTGGGCCGTCGGAGCGCTACGGCGGCTTCTACCACGGCTTGGGTGGCAACATCCGCGTGATCAGGGAGGGGGCGGAAGGGCGCTCGCTGAGCTACGATGTGGAAGCAATGCGCGTGAGCCGCATGCTGATCGCGAAACCCGGCATTGACTACGGCGAGACGAAATGGGCGTGGCACCGCGAAGCGCTCATCCCCATGAGCCTGAGGTCGTTTCCCACGGTGGGCTTCGCGGTACCCCCTGATGCGTGGGTCATGGATCAGCGGCGTCGCGAGCGAATTGTAGGTATTGGCAGGGGATTATACCCCGCCGTAGAGATGCGGAATGCGTACAACCTTACGCTGCTCGAGGCGTTGAGGCCGTTTGACCGCACTCGTTGACTAGAAAAGAGTTGAGGGTGCGATCATTGCTTTCTTTGTGCTTTTGCATATTTCATTTGTCCTTAAAAAAAAAAATAGACATAATTTCTTCGCTGCACGTTGGTTTTGGTGTGTGTGCTTTCATCGTATGTGTGCGCGTGATTGTGTATCACCTGCTCGTGACTGCACTTCGTATTTCCACAGTCTTCCTGCTAAGATATCAATGAAGGGGGAAAAGGTTTCCTTGTTAAACAGCCACCTCGGTTCGATTCAACCCCTGCCGGCTTTCGTGTTGCCGGCGCGCTTTCACTGCTGCTTTCAACAACAAAAAGGGGTGGCTTATGCAGAACGGAAAAGGGGTCTTTTTTTTTCTGCGGCATTGTCGCCTGCCCTGATGAAGGCGGCCACCGCACCGTGGTGTCGGAATCGAGTACCCACTATGTGGGGGAGCCAAGCGCCTGAAACCTACCAAGTTGGGTTGCGGGCTTATTGGCGCGGCGGACAGTCTCGGGTTGGTCCCAGGCTGGAAGGAGTTGCCGTAACGCGTACGGATGAGCCAACCTGCGAAACGTGTGTCTACGGGTTACTAACCCTTGTGTTTTGTATTATTTTCGGTGTTTCTGTTAGAGAAGACATACAATGATACAAAGACGCACTGCTACTTCAATCTCTTCCTTTCTCTCGATATGATGCTTAACCGTTGTGCATTCGTTTAGCACGCGCATCGTGCGCCATCTTTTTCTGGTTTGTCGTTCTTGGCGTTTTTTCTAGTACACTTCCACGCAATGGAGATCGCTAGCGAAGAAGTGCAATCGAACACTTCTCGGAAACCTCACGCCGAGCAGTGGCGACGACTACTCTTTTCCTGTCTTGCTTTATTTATTCTTGTCATGGTGTACCGTCTCATCGGCGTTGGCGTCGGGGCACCCCCGGATCGACCCACCGTGAAAGCGGCGGGACGGCCGGTGAAGGACGCCTTGAAATACCTGCGCCTTTCGGCCCGCAACGCCTCATTGAACCGCCGTGCACCCAGCAGCCCAACAGCTTTAGAGATGCGCGTTCGCGAAGTTTTGCAGCGCCGCTGGCCACACACGGCCGGTGCTGCAGCCACCACGGCAGCCAATGCGCGTCCTCTGCGCGTTCGCGTGGCAACCGTGGCCAATCGCGTCGACTTCACCGTCTGCGCCGAGCAGGCTTCCGCATTTGCCAGCGGGGTGAAGGTCTCCGTCGTGGGCTTCGGTAGGCCTTACTCGCACGTCACACGCCTGCAGACCTATTTAGAGTTTGCGGAGAAGGAAGGCTTGGCTGATGACGACGTGGTGATGCTGGTGGACAGCGACACATTGTGGACCGGTTTTGGGCTGGAAGACGCGGTCGCGAAGTTCGTGGCCCTCCCGCCGCCCTCGCAGGCGTCCCTGTGGCCGGCCGCGGTGCGTGCGTGGGAGGACTACGGCGAGCACACTGGTGAGCGCTTTCTGCGCGAGCTCGTGCGCAACACCAGCCACGACGTCCCCACGGCGCTTGTGCAGCTCCCGCCGGTTCTCTTCAGCGCGGAGCGCTACTGCAATTGGATGCAAAAGCTGGCGCAAATGCCGATGTGCCCGCTATCGTTTGCGCTCGTGGATTACATCACGGACCTGGCGCGGAACGGCTATAGTGGTGTGACACCCGAGAGGATGACGCGGTACCTGGGCATTCCGCCAGACGACACTCATGATGCGCTGGAAGGTGTACGGCGCTTCCTGGCTTCTCGCGGCACGCGCAAGCGCGGCAAGTCCTCTGCGCACCGAGACAAGGCCGACCCTCACTATTACACGTCGAATGCGCTTTGTGAACACAACGTAGTCCGCTACCTCAACGCAGGTGGGGTGCTGATGCGTGTGTGGGCGTTGCGGTTGTACACGGTGGTGTTCCGTGACTTTCTCCAGACCCAGAATCCATCACCGATGGTGGACAAGAGCAATCGCGGTTGGTACTGCGACCAGTCGGTTCACGGCGCTCTGTACGTGCGGGTCCGCATGTTTGAGGCAGCGCAGGGGCTGCTGGACGCCACCCCGGGAACCGAGATGGCGGACGGCCCCTACAGGCTTCCGCCCCGTATGACGGGGCTGGACCGGCGCAGCGCGTTCTTCCTCACCGCCGCTGGGGTGTTGTGGCGGCGCCACAGGATCTACGTTGGCACCGAGTACCACCAGCGGTATGTAGGCCACTTGGTGTTTCGTCTTCTCTGGTACCTCCGTCGCCTGCGCACGTGGTGGATCCCCGGCAGGAGCGTGAGTGCCATCCGCCGCATCCCCGCCGCGTCTGCGAGTGGTTGTGCGCTGACGCCGCTGCTGCTGAGGCGCCCGCCGTGTCGCGAGGATGTCGTGCGCGGATATCATGCCCTGCGCGACGACGACGCGGATGTCGCCGTGCCGCCGGTGGTGCACATTCCAGGAGATGACAAGGACGAAAAGTACGCAGAGATCCTCCGCTAAATGCCGTGGCGCGTCGCCGCTCAGTGGAGTCGCACGGCGAATGAGACGCTCTTTCGTGTTTTGGAGAGCGCGGAAGTGGAGGTGTGGGGCCCTAGCCACCGCCATTACATCCCCTTTTCCCAAATGTGCCCAAACGTGTCGTACCTCGGCTAGCGTGGTCGGCGTGTGACATCACTTCACCGCTCGCTTCACGACGACGACGACGCCCCGAAACACGTCTTGACTCGATACGCCCTTCACCTCTTCTCTTCCTTTCGCCCTTGACGCCGAAGACAAATGTGGACAACAGAGCAACAAAAGAAAAAGAAAAGCAACATCAATGTGTCGTCGCTCGTCAAAATTGTACATGCATGGTGTGGTGCGCGCGTGAAAACACCGTTCAAAACGCGCCTGCTCCTGCGGCCGGTGCGTGTTGCGCGCGCTCTCTCGTTGTTCCTGATCTCCAGTTTTGCCCCTCCCCCTCTTGCGTTCTGCGTTTCCGGAGCGCGGGAAAAGTTTCCGGTGCCGGGGATCGAACCCGGGTCTAGCGGGTGAGAGCCGCTTGTTCTATCCACTATACCACACCGGAACGTGAACAAAAAGAAACCTAAACGGCGGGTGCGGGCAGGTTGACACCACCTCCGAAAAAATGGACGAGTAGGGGGTTGAACCCTAGGCCTCCTGTATGCAAAACAGGCGCTCTACCACTGAGCTACACGCCCTGTGCACGCCACAAGACAGAATGCATCATCGGGAAATAAAACACGAGGTGACAACGAACAGAAATGCCGCAAAAACAGATCGCTCCAGTGGCCTAATGGATAAGGCTTTGGACTTCTAATCCAAAGATTGCGGGTTCGAGTCCCGCCTGGAGTACTTTTGCTTTCGTACAGCAGAGATCACGGTGTCTGGATTTTAGGAAGTTCATCAGCTGCTCTTGTAGCCTAATGGATATGGCGTTTGCTTCCTAAGCAAAAGGTTGCGGGTTCGAGTCCCGCCAGGAGTACTTTTTTCTTTGAGCGCGCGCGGGGCGGGGGGCCGGCGAACCAGACGCCCCAGGCACAGAAAGGACGCGCCCTGAAGAAGAAGAAACAGCAGAAGCCGAAACAATGTAGTTTTTGGGCGCGAGGAGCTACATCAAAAGCAATGGAGGGGGAAAGAGGCGCCCGTAAAAAGTGTTTTCATCTGTGTGCCGAACTGTCAGGCTTTTTGCTCCACTCGTTCCTTTCGGAGCCGTTGCAGGCGTCAACGTTGCTAAGATACGTATTTTTGTCTTTGGCTTTGCTTTCGAGAACCGTCGTTGCGCTGTTGTAAAACAAGGCAAGATTACAGAGTGAAGGCGCTAACCGCACCGGGGGCATACACTTGTAGGAGTTATCCCCGGTTGCGCGTTGGTTTCCACAGCCTCTCTGGTTCCCATATTGCTTTTTTCGGAAAACAGACCGCAAATGCAACGACGGACTGTTAATTAAACGAGCGATTAAACTGTCATCTTGATATACTACAAAAAATTCTTCCACCTGCACGTTTTGCCGCAACAACAACAGAAAAGAGAAAAGATTTAACACTATTCGTCATCTCGCAGTGTTTTCTGGGTCGTACTGTAAAAAAAATAAAAAGGAAACTTTTCTTTTTTTGCGTGGGCTGCTTTGTTCCAACCCTTGCATTTGTAGCACAGCTGGCTGCCACCAAACTGCCATGTTCTCTCTGTTTTTATTTTTATTTTCTGTAATGTCGTTCAATTTCTTTCTTTTGTTCATTGCAACTTTTATTTTCAACTCTTTTCTACGTTTACTTTTCAAGTTAACATCTCCGCAAGAGTTTACTGGAGCAAAAATTTCATTGATTCAGAAGAAAATTGCTATCATTATTTCTCGGTACAAGACTATCATCCAGCGTTGGACCAACTGTTTATCATGCATCTCCGGCGCTCACTGTACGAGGGCTACAAAACCGCCCACAACAAGCTCTTCAGCGTCAAAAATACAAGCGACTTTCAGGCCACAGGCCGACTCACTCCCAAAGAATTCGTTGAGGCAGGCGACGAGCTTATTCAGAAAAACCCAGTCTGGCAGTGGGTGGGTGGACCCGACCATGTTCAGGACTATCTTCCAGACGACAAAAAGTGTCTCGTGTACCGCGGCGCGCCGTGTGCTGAGCGCGCCCCTGTGGCTCAGACAGATGCTCCTGTCGAGACCGTGGACGAAGACGGTTTTGTCGTTACGGAGGCTCCGAAAGCAGCCCTTCCCACAACAGCAGTGGAGGAAGAAAAGGTGCTGAATTGGGACGACGAGGATTCCGCCTCCGATGATGAAGACGTGGTGACCACCACACCGGACAGCTCCTCTAACTTACGCGTGTATGACGTGTACATCGTATACGACAAATACTACGAAACCCCTCGCATGTATTTGGTTGGATATGCTAGCGACCATGTAACTCCTCTTACAACCGACCAGATGAAACAAGATGTTTACTGCTCAAACTACGGGAAAACCGTCACAATTGATCCACATCCCGTGTTGTCTATACCTTGCATTAGCATCCACCCTTGCCGCCACGCTGAAACGATGTGCAGCCTCATGTGTCGAATGCAACAATACTACGAAAACGAAAAAGGTGAAGAGGCAAGAAGAAATCCTTTTATTTTCCCTGCACATTTGGCATTGCTTCTTTTTCTGAAATTCATTTCCACTGTTTTGCCTACAATTCAATACGATATATCATCCGGTTTTGATTTGATTTAACTTTGCGTATTTAATTGCTTTCTTTTCTATGAAAAGGAAATTACAGCCGATAGTTTTAGGAGTCCCTGCAATCTTTCTCCTCTTTGGGGCAAAGTTGTTTTGAAGCCGCTCTTGAGTTTCTTCTGTCCAAATCGCTTTGATTCAGTGAAACCATTATTCATCGACAACAACAAAAAAGAATCACACGAGGAGCGGTAGATTACCCATTTAGGGCTCAGGAACCACAACTTTTTCGTTTGGGAAAGTATTTGTCTAACAGCTCAAGGAAAAAGTTCACAAAGACATTCGTGGCAAAGCAAGTAATAGCAAACAAAACAAAAGAAACAGGTGGTGATTATGGACACTCGAAGTATTTTCCTAAATTTTCATCGCTTTCTCTCTCTCTCTCTCTTCTTTTTTTTTTCAAGTTGTGAATGTGGGGACTAGTCACATGTGTACAGTGTGCGTATAACAATTCCTTTTTTTTTGATAGTTTACGAAAAGAATGGAATGATGAAAAGAGTAAGAATGATACGAGGAGGATGAGGAGCAACGGCTAGGACGTTTGCTGATGACATGATTTCTACCTCTACTACTCTCCCTCGCTCTTCTTCTTCTCCTTATCTTTCGGACTTGCAGAATCAAAGTTCTCACACAACTTTTGAGTTTTTTCTTTTCCACCCACCCACCCCCGTGGTTGCCCACCACGACAGGGATCCTTGGGTTTAACCAATTCAACTACCCTTGTTTGCCACTTCGTTAGTAGTGCTACCTATTAGAAAAAATGGAAAGAGAGGAAATCGCCAAGTCCAGTGCACCATCGTCCCCTGACGTTGTAGGGAGTAAGTTTGGCAGCGGGACGCTGCGCGGGGTGAATAGATAAGATGTTGGAAGCCCACCGCGAGTATGGAGGGTGGAATCATGTCTCAGCTAATGCATCTCTCTCGGACTCTTTGCACCTCTCGATTCTTCTCTTCTTCTGTACTTTACAAAATCTTCGTCGACCGACAGAAGATAAAAACCTGTGGCCGCGACCCTTCAAGAAATCAATTCACGGAGCGAAGAAAGAGTTCTGCTATGTGGGGTGTGTGCTCCCATTTGCCTTCATAGCACCATGACCTCTTTTCAATTGTAAATGAGGGCAATGTGACGAATTATGCATTATTTAAAACGGACAGGTGGAATATATTCCGATTTTTATTATTACCAGCAATAATATGTAACACGTTTGTTCTTTTCATGCTGCACAATCGCCGCATTCATTCTTAGGTGCAAACGAAACTATTTTGGAGAGGAAAGATTTTCACGAAAATCATGAGTGCACTACGGACGTGGAGTTTTACCTCTACAGAAAATCGGTTTGTTAAAAGCGGTGTTCGTGAAACTCTGCGTCAGCAGGGAAAACGTACAGTATAGGATAATGTACTTTATGTCTTTCGAACTCTTTTTTTTTTGAATCCGAATGGCCACTTTAAAACCAGTAGCCAATTTGGTCCTTTACTGCTATTAGCGAGCGGCAATAGGGCATGCAAAGTTCTTTAGAGTACTGTAACCACCGTTAGAAAAGAATTAAGCGAACGTCACGTTAACTTTATCAACCCCATTAATCGTCGTCGTTTTTCGTTGAGCTGTTTCGAAAACAAACAAAACCTATTTTTGTACCAGTCGGGAGACTGCTTTTTCAAAGTGTTTCTATTGAATGCATAAACAGAGAGTTCCCGGCCTGCAAGTCCTGTGGAAAAAAGGATAAACTATAGAATCGTTGCAGACGACTTGTTTTTTTTTCTGGTAGCACATTGTTTCATTCATGAAATTCTCTTAACAAATAGACCTAGGGGAACTAAACAACGCTTTGCCAATGCGAACGACAAATAAACGGCTCTCGCAAAATGCACCGGTTCACACCAGAGTAAGAAACTAATTCATGTGGTGGCAACTTTTCGTCAATACTACTATAAGCGCACCTTCCGGGCAGGATGACGCCGTGACTGCGGTGGCGCTGTGTCCAATCGGTGGTGCGAGACGCCGTGGCGAGCTGCCTGTGTGTGTTGTGTTCTGTGTGCTGTGTGCGGAGTGCGTGTGTGATGATGTACAGAGTCTGCGAAACACGCAGGTCGCGGAGCCCCGGCTGTGCGCGCCAATTGAACTGCTGTATTTCTTGGGTGAACAATCTCTGATGTGCCTCCTGCGTGGCTGCTGCCGTTGCTCGTTGGACCTGTGGTATGCGCTGTGCGGGGACGCTGATGCAGACAAATCAATACTCACTCCTATGCGGAGCTGCACTGCGCTGCTGCCCGCTGTGCGGACGCGAAGATAACATGCACTACCAGCTGATGGCTCCGGTGACTGTGGATGTGTGCGGTGCGCTGTGGCGCTGCGCCTGCGCGTGGCTGTCACGTGCCGGATGCGTGGCGCTGTCGCTGCCTCCGCGCTGCTGAACGCTGCTGAGCAGAGGCGTGGTGAACAATGTGCAAAGGTGATAGTTGTATTCGTGTGTGTGCTGCAGTTGCCGCGGCGCTGTTGTGCTGCTCGCCGTTGCGGTGCCCTCGAGTCCTCACACTGCCGAGTGCGGTGCGACTGCGCGCCACTCCACCGTTTCCCGGCATGGGGAATTGGTGTGCACCGCTTTTGGGAGCTAGCGAAAGGAAGGACTGAATGCGATTATGTTTTGAATGGAACTCGTGTGAATATCAACCTCAGAGATTTGTTTGTACTTCGTTCTCCCTTTTCACGGACAGTCTTCAACTTCCGCCTTGTTCTCTTTTCTGTTCGTTTCCCGCCCACCCAGGCCCACGCCGATCCGCTTTGAGGGCGGACTGAGGTTGCAGAAGTCCGCCACCGCGTTCGTCTTTGCTCCCGTTCCACGTGAAAACGTTTCTCAGAGATAAATTGATCTGATGTCTTGCCTTCCTGAGAAAGTTGAATGCTATATAAATGCCCTCGAGTGGTCGTGAGGGTCGTGGTTTATCCCTGTACCGGATTGGGAAGTTAATGGAGGGGTGAAGCAAAACACCCTTCCTCTGTTTCGTTTATTTCTACTAACCTTTACCTTTCCCCCTTCTCCGTCTCAACCTACAAACACTGACAATTATTCCTGTGATGTTTGTGTCCTATTCGTTTTGCCCCTCTTTGCTCTGCTCTTCGCACAGTAACTCCCTTTCTGCCCTTTCTCTTACTGCTCACACTCTAAATCACCTCAACACCTACCCCCATACTGATTCATCGCAAGGATGAGCAGGGAATCGATGAGCGGCGATGTTGCGTTGGAAGCCAAGCAGGTGCCGGCCGGAGAGCCGTTCATAGCGTTTCCTGCTGGTGAGATGGGTCCGATCGATGAGATTGGCGACAGCGCGAATGTAACGGAGACCGCGAAGGAGCCAACGAGTTTTTTCTGCTGGCAGAATTTCCTTGTTGTGCTTCCGAGTCTTCTGACTGCAACGCTGTTCGGATACAACATCGGGTACGTCGGACCGTACACGAGGATATATTCCTACGCGACGAACTGCCAGCTGTACGGCGCGCAGACCTCGTGCGAGACGCTGTCCGGTGCGAAGTGCAAGTGGATGGACGCCACGACGGTGAACGCGACGTCGACGCTGGGGATGGTGTGCGGGTGGGAGGCGCCGCGCACGACGTGCTTCCTGAGCTACGATGACGAGGGCAGCTGCGGTGCGGACCACGACTGCGTGTGGAGCTACTCCGCGAGCACGTGCGGGAACAAGGTGGGCTACACATCGATCCAGAGCGGCCTATTTGCGGGTTCGCTGATCATGGGAACGGCTGTCGGGTCCTTGCTCGGCGGGTACCTGACGAAATGGCTGGACTACCGCAAGAGCTTCCTGCTGATCGGTGTCATGGCTTCTATCGGCACTATCCTGGCGCACGTGGCGACCGGCATCTTCCAGTACTGGCTGCTGTTTGTTTCCCGCATCATTTTTGGATTCCCGATGGGGTGGATGTCTGTGACGGCGCCGCATTATACCGACAAGTTCGCTCCGCGTCGCTATCAGAAGCCGCTGGGCACCCTCTTCCAGGTGTTTACTGCGTTCGGTGAGTTTGTCACAGCTTTCTTCGCCATCTGTCTTGGCAACACGATCGCGTACGACGCGGAGCGTGACGCGAAGGTGATGGGCCGCTTGCAGGGACTCACGGCGCCTTCTACGTTGATGTGCATCCTGACGCTGTTGGTACCGCTGGTGACGAAGGACGGGTACTCGGTGTCGAATGCGAAGAGCACCGCCCCGGAAGATGATGCGACCGCTGCTAAACCGGCGGCGAAGAAGTACCCCATTTCGAAGATGGTGGGTCCGCTGCTGATTGGCGTGGCGATGGGATGTACGCTTCAGCTGACCGGCATCAACGCGAACATGAACTTTGCACCAACGATCATGTCGAACCTTGGCCTGGACGCGCTCGTGGGCAACATCATCGTGATGGCGTGGAATTCTGTAACTGCCTTTGTTGCGATCCCACTGTCGAAGAAGTTCACGATGCGGACGCTGTTCCTGTTCTTCACACTGCTGGGCTCGCTGTGCTGCCTGTTCCTGAGCGGCATCCCTGTGTACCCCGGCGTGACGAAGGTGAAGCTTGCGAAGGAGGTGATTGGGATCATCGGCATTGCGCTCTTCATCGCGTCGTATGAGTTTGGCATCGGTCCGTGCTTCTTCGTGCTGTCAGTGGACGTGTTCCCAGAGTCGTTCCGCCCGATCGGTTCGTCGTTCACGGTGTGCGTTATGTTCATCTTCAATCTTGTGATCAACATCTGCTACCCGATCGCGACGGAGGGCATCTCCGGCGGCCCGTCTGGCAACCAGGACAAGGGCCAGGCTGTGGCGTTCATGTTCTTCGGCTGCATCGGCATTGTGACGGTGGTGATCGAGTACTTCTTTCTGCACCCGTGGGAGGAGCAGGACGCCGATGATCTCAACGAGCCGGGAACTTGTTAGAGGCAGTGACGCGGTTGTGCGAAAGACCGCGGCGGTGAGCGTGCACGCGCGATGTGTGGTGTTTTTTGCACGTGCCTGAGCGTTGCTTTGCGGAACTGCCTCTGCGCTTTGCGCCTCTGCAGTGATCAACACAAAGCAATGCAAATGTGAAGTGAAGTGCTCATTGCGTGAGTCGCGAGCCCACCGAACATATCGCTCGGTACCCACAGGAGATGATGCCACCATGCTTTTATGTTCGTATTAATTACCTTCCATCTGTTAAACCGTAGAGTGCTGTTTTTGTTTCCAAAACTGTAAAGGTGCATTTTGCTTAATGGTAGTGCTTTAACTTCTCTCTTGTTTTCTTCTTTTCCTTTTTTTTTCATTGTTTTGGGATTGGGGTTGTCGTGGGCGTGATCGCGCGTGCAACTGTGCGACGACTACGGCTTCTGCGATGCTGTCTTGCAACTTCTCCTTTCCGTTTGCCACTGCGCTGAACCCTGACAGTCTCGATGGAGTCTTGGCTGTTGAGCGCACTTGACGAGAGAGGCGCATGTGTTTCGTCGGCGCTGCACTGATTTCTGTTTTGCCGGCGCAAGCACGATCGGTGGCACGATGAGGAGAGTTGTGCTCTCCGCACCTCTGTGCGGTGGAAGTGCGCAGTGAGGCGAGACTTCTCGAGGACGCAGCCATGACCTCCCCGACGCCAGCACTTCGTACTGCTCGCACTCTTCACATGATGTTGCCAGTGTTCATTGCGGCGAATATTGAAACGTTTTTATCTGCTCGCAGGTGGAAGTGTCGCAGCGCACTGCAACAGCATTGAGTGACGGCGTACGTTGTTCAAAAGATATGCACCTGTTTCTTGGTTTTTGTTTTCCGCTTTGTTTCACTTCCTCCCCAAAACGGTATTTTCCTCTCTTCTCTTCGGCCAGAAACTCATTTGATTTTCTCGTACATCTTTTTCCCCCTCTTTTCCCATTTTCACGTGCTCGCGCCACAGCCGGTGCCGGGAATGGTGCAGAGCGAGAGCATGCGAAGTACAACCGGCGGAGTTACAGGTTTATTGAATGCTGCTTCTCTCACTGCCCCTTCGCCCAGCTTTTCTCGGTCACGGCGATACGGCTCTGGCCTCCTCCCCCTCTCTTTCATTTCCCCCCGGCAGAGTGTTTCCTTTTGGTGCAAATCGTCCCGTTTATCTGTTGTGCAGGGCACCGCCTGGGACGAGGAGTTGCACGGGGGACGCTGCCGTGCTCTTAGCAGCTGCTCATGCGGCCCGCGGTAGGTGTGTGTGGTCCGCCGAAGGCTGTGGTCGTGGGTACGCATGAGCGAGGGAGTGGAGGTGAAGCCGAGTACGCGGAGCTGGAGAAGGAACTGATTTGAACTACAGTGTCTCCTTTATATATATATATCTCCTCTGACTGCTATTGCATTGAAATTGTAGAGCAATTTTCTCTTTTCATTCCGTCACTGGATCGGTTGGAGTGCACCCCTCATCCATGACACCCCAGAGCTGAGGCTTTCTGGCCGTGACGCTCCCCCTGCGGCCTGTGTGGATTGCCACGAGTAGCGCTCTTGCGACTCGGTTGAAGTGGCCTATGGAATAGGTGATGAGGAGGGAGAGCAGCCGATGCGTGTGCAGTGACGTGGTAGAAGTCAATTGTTTTACTTGCCCCTGCGTGTGCTGCGAGTGTACCCCTCTGTATCTCTCCCCACGCCAATATCGATATATATATATATATGCGTCGTTGGGCGGGCTGCGACGACATTGTTTTGTTTCGATTTATCTTTCTCGTTCTATCTTGCTTTTTCTCTTTTTAAATTTCCCGACTATTTCCAGCGGAAAAGAAGTAGTCAAACTCGGGGAGGTTCGCGAGGCGAGAGAGCTCTCACGGATGCATGCGTGGGAAGCGGTGACAGATGGCGAGTGCTTCAGCACTCTCGTACGTGCCCGCTTGTTTGGTGGTGCGTGCGCATCTCCGTGTTGGCACTCCACGCTTCGAGTTGTTGGTAACAGCCGAGCTCTCAAAAGCTTATCTTAATACCTAACTATATCTAAACAACGCTGTACCCTTTTTCAGCTTCGTTTCTATTCATTTATTATTACTATCTTCATGGTTTTGTGTGTGAATGTCCTTTTCTGGTACTAAGGCGTCATTGTGTTGTAAAAGCACGCTGGACATCGTGGCCCTCTAACAATTCGAATCGTAAATGAGCAGAGGAACATTCGGATGCAGGATCATCCATATGCGTTGCGCGGTACGTCGCACCGCTCTTGACGTCCGAGGGCTGTGTGGAACGGTTCTCATCGAGGTGGGGACGTTACGTGGACTGCTGTGCAACAGGTGCGATGCTCCGTGCGGCGCTTTCCACCTTGAATACATCTTTTCCAGCCACTGCTGCATATGTGTTCGCTGACGAGGCGGCGCTTCTCGTTTACCAACCGCCGCCCCACATTTCCTAACTACTCACCTCTCACTGCTGATTTTATTTTTTCCCACTGACCCTTTTTCACTGTTCGTCTCCGTCGCTATGAGTCGCCAATTTGAGCGTGGCGCTTTCAGGCGATCAGTTGTAAGCACAACGTAACTTGCGCACCACGCAGCTCAACTTATTCGACCACGTAGAACGCGAGCGTGTTCTCAAATGACCGGCACGTTCGCTGCGGTTGGTAGCGACGCTGGTTTCATGAATTGTTCAGCTATTTGCTGCCCTGAGATTCTGTTCACGCATTAGACCGACTTGTTGTACCGCTGGCCGTTGGACATGCGGTGTGCGCTGTGCGGGGACGCTGATGCAGACAAATCAATACTCACTCCTATGCGGAGCTGCACTGCGCTGCTGCCCGCTGTGCGGACGCGAAGATAACATGCACTACCAGCTGATGGCTCCGGTGACTGTGGATGTGTGCGGTGCGCTGTGGCGCTGCGCCTGCGCGTGGCTGTCACGTGCCGGATGCGTGGCGCTGTCGCTGCCTCCGCGCTGCTGAACGCTGCTGAGCAGAGGCGTGGTGAACAATGTGCAAAGGTGATAGTTGTATTCGTGTGTGTGCTGCAGTTGCCGCGGCGCTGTTGTGCTGCTCGC
This sequence comes from Leptomonas pyrrhocoris, assembly GCF_001293395.1. NCBI lineage: Eukaryota > Euglenozoa > Kinetoplastea > Trypanosomatida > Trypanosomatidae > Leptomonas > Leptomonas pyrrhocoris. The sequence continues at coordinate 477,202 of NW_015438375.1, forward strand.
CGTTGCGGTGCCCTCGAGTCCTCACAATGTTGAGTGCGGTGCGACTACGCGCCACTCCACCGTTTCCCGGCATGGGCGAATGCGCGCGTCGCTTTCTGGTGTTTTTGTGTCCTATTTGTTTGGCCTCCTTCTCTATCCCTCTCTCTGTCTTCGTCGCTCTCTGTTCCTCCTCGCACGCCCGTGTGCTGCGCGTGCGGCCACGTGAAGTAATCGCATTAAGCGGGAAAACGGTGTGTCTTCTGCAACACGCTGCACTAATACGGAGGTGTACGTAATCCAAACAACTCTCAGTTTCGAATCACACGGAGCAGATGGCGCTGAACACGAACGGTGCCGCCCCAGAGAAACTCGAGGTGGAGAGTGGCACGTCGCACGGAGAGCCCAATGAGGTATACGTGTCGAAGGAGGCTCCTCTTGAGGTAAGGTTAACGGCTGACACCCATGAAGAACCTGTCGACGGCGCACGCCTTTTCAGCCTCTCCACTCTGAAGATTGCACTACCAAACATTCTCATTCCTGCTCTCTACGGATACCACATCGGGTACGTCGGACCGTACGCGACGATGTATTCCTACGCGACGAACTGCCAGCTGTACGGCGCGCAGACCTCGTGCGAGACGCTGTCCGGTGCGAAGTGCAAGTGGATGGACGCCACGACGGTGAACGCGACGTCGACGCTGGGGATGGTGTGCGGGTGGGAGGCGCCGCGCACGACGTGCTTCCTGAGCTACGATGACGAGGGCAGCTGCGGTGCGGACCACGACTGCGTGTGGAGCTACTCCGCGAGCACGTGCGGGAACAAGGTGGGCTACACGTCGATCCAGAGCGGCCTATTTGCGAGTTCGCTCATCATTGGCGGCCTCTTCGGATCCTTGCTCGGCGGGTACCTGACGAAATGGCTGGACTACCGCAAGAGCTTCCTGCTGATCGGTGTCATCGCTGTGGTCGGCTCTATCCTGGCGCACGTGGCGACCGGCATCTTCCAGTTCTGGCTGCTGTTTGTTTCCCGCATCATTGTCGGCTTTTCGATAGGGTGGCAGTCCATCACTGCGCCGCATTACGTTAACAGGTTTTCGCCGATATCGCTCCGGAAGACGCTGGGCACACTGTTTCAAGTGTCGGGTGCGTTTGGTACGTTTATTGGCGCCATCCTCGGTATCTGCCTTGGCAACACGATCGCGTACGACGCGGAGCGTGACGCGAAGGTGATGGGCCGCTTGCAGGGCTTCGTTGCCTTTCCAACTCTGCTGTCGGTTCTTGTGATGTTTCTCCCCTTGCTGACGAAGGACGGCTACTCTCTGGTGCCGGAGGACAAATACGAGGACGCTGCGGAGGGTGCATCGTCTGGCGCAAGGATGAATACGAAGAAGTATCCGTTCTCGATGATGGTCAAGCCAGTAGTGGTGGGCATGGTGATGGGATGCACGATGCAGCTGACCGGCATCACCGCGAACATGAACTTTGCACCAACGATCATGTCGAACCTTGGCCTGGACGCGCTCGTGGGCAACATCATCGTGATGGCGTGGAACTGTGTAACTGCCTTCGGCGTGATCCCGCTGTCGAAGAAGTTCTCGATGCGGACATTGTTCCTGTTCTTTGCGGCGTTGGGTTCACTGTGCTGCCTGTTCCTGAGCGGCATCCCTGTGTACCCCGGCGTGACGAAGGTGAAGCTTGCGAAGGAGGTGCTTGCGATCATCGGCATTGCGCTCTTCATCGCGTCGTACGAGATGGGCATCGGTCCGTGCTTCTATGTGCTTGCCCTGGACGTGTTCCCAGAGTCGTTCCGCCCGATCGGCTCGTCTATCACAACGGGTGTCATGTTCGCTGTGACCGTTGTGCTGAACATCTGCTATCCGATCGCGACGGAGGGCATCTCCGGCGGCCCGTCTGGCAACCAGGACAAGGGCCAGGCTGTGGCGTTCATGTTCTTTGGCTGCATCGGCATTGTGACGGTGGTGTTCGAGTACTTCTTTCTGCACCCGTGGGAGGATCCGGTTGATTCCGTTCCCTCCGAGGAGTAAGGATTGTTAAAACTGGAGCACGGATGCTGCTCTAATAGTATATCTTTTCTTTTCTTCTAAGCCGCCTCAGGTGTGCTCTATGAATCGCACGTGTGGTTCTTCTGCGCGTCGCATGGGCGAGTAGCGGGGCAGCAGACGCGCCAGAGACGAGGTTGTTGCAACGCGGCATTGCGCATGTTGCACAGCACAGTAACTCCATCATATTTTCTTCTCTTTCTCGGTCAACGAAGCGCGTACTTCTCGCACGTTTGTTTTCGTTGCAAACGTACAGGAGCCGAAATATGTCTCCATTCAAAACGTTTTTAATTGTTTTGTTTCTTGTTGTCTTTCTTCTTCTGTGTTTGGGTTATTTCTCTGTTCACTTCGACGCAGACATCGACGCCCTTGATGTGTTGCCTGGGCGAGTAGACGTGTCTGCGCGTAGTGTGTGAAGGAGAGCGCTATAAAGTGACTCCCATCGTTATTTTTATGAGTGGTCGTTTTCCTTTTACTATTGACAGATATTAAGGTTTCTCTCTCGCAAGAGCCCGACTCATTCAACGCCTGCGTTGCACGGAGCTGCAGCGAAGATCTCGATGATTTCCCTACGTGAGTCGCCATTGTTTCGTCAAAAATGTGTTATTTATTGTCGCGGCCTCAACCCGCCTTCCCTGACAAATGCGCCATGGACCCGCCTGTCGAAGCAAACCCTGAAAAGTCGTAGTGCAGCGCTAGTCCGGTGCTGCGGACCCGCTGTGGCTGCGCCAGCGCCGGAGCACGCGCCACGCCTGACTGGGGCACGTTGTGCTCGGCGTTTTCTTCCCCTCCCGGGACACTCGCGCTGAGACGCGGAGCCCTGTGTGCTTTATGGCTGGCTGTATGTGCCTCAGCTGCGCTGCTGCGGCGTGCACGACGCTGGTGTGCACTCACTCGAGGCGCGATACTCTCTTCTTTCTGCCACCCCTCTTCCTTCTCTCCCTTTCTCTGCTGCAGTGCCCGCACCCCGCTGGTGCGGTGTGTGAGTGTGAGTGTGTGTGCGATTGTGCGGTGGCCGCGCTGATGACCGAAGCAGTTATTTGTTTGCACATTTCCTGAGGAGACCCCTCCGGTGAACGACCCGACAACTTCTAAGAACACCAGCTGACATGCGTGCCGCGTGGCGTTGTGCGTGCCGTGGAACTGAATGATTACGTTGCGTCTACCACCTAACGACCGTTGATGATTATACGTGATGCAATCAATACTACACTACACCGAATACCTTGGATGACGTTCTGCGCGTGGCGCTTGCCGGTTGCTGGTTGCTGGTTGCTGGTTGCTGGTTGCGCGCGTGGTGTGTGCGCTGCACCTTCCGGGCAGGATGACGCCGTGACTGCGGTGGCGCTGTGTCCAATCGGTGGTGCGAGACGCCGTGGCGAGCTGCCTGTGTGTGTTGTGTTCTGTGTGCTGTGTGCGGAGTGCGTGTGTGATGATGTACAGAGTCTGCGAAACACGCAGGTCGCGGAGCCCCGGCTGTGCGCGCCAATTGAACTGCTGTATTTCTTGGGTGAACAATCTCTGATGTGCCTCCTGCGTGGCTGCTGCCGTTGCTCGTTGGACCTGTGGTATGCGCTGTGCGGGGACGCTGATGCAGACAAATCAATACTCACTCCTATGCGGAGCTGCACTGCGCTGCTGCCCGCTGTGCGGACGCGAAGATAACATGCACTACCAGCTGATGGCTCCGGTGACTGTGGATGTGTGCGGTGCGCTGTGGCGCTGCGCCTGCGCGTGGCTGTCACGTGCCGGATGCGTGGCGCTGTCGCTGCCTCCGCGCTGCTGAACGCTGCTGAGCAGAGGCGTGGTGAACAATGTGCAAAGGTGATAGTTGTATTCGTGTGTGTGCTGCAGTTGCCGCGGCGCTGTTGTGCTGCTCGCCGTTGCGGTGCCCTCGAGTCCTCACACTGCCGAGTGCGGTGCGACTGCGCGCCACTCCACCGTTTCCCGGCATGGGGAATTGGTGTGCACCGCTTTTGGGAGCTAGCGAAAGGAAGGACTGAATGCGATTATGTTTTGAATGGAACTCGTGTGAATATCAACCTCAGAGATTTGTTTGTACTTCGTTCTCCCTTTTCACGGACAGTCTTCAACTTCCGCCTTGTTCTCTTTTCTGTTCGTTTCCCGCCCACCCAGGCCCACGCCGATCCGCTTTGAGGGCGGACTGAGGTTGCAGAAGTCCGCCACCGCGTTCGTCTTTGCTCCCGTTCCACGTGAAAACGTTTCTCAGAGATAAATTGATCTGATGTCTTGCCTTCCTGAGAAAGTTGAATGCTATATAAATGCCCTCGAGTGGTCGTGAGGGTCGTGGTTTATCCCTGTACCGGATTGGGAAGTTAATGGAGGGGTGAAGCAAAACACCCTTCCTCTGTTTCGTTTATTTCTACTAACCTTTACCTTTCCCCCTTCTCCGTCTCAACCTACAAACACTGACAATTATTCCTGTGATGTTTGTGTCCTATTCGTTTTGCCCCTCTTTGCTCTGCTCTTCGCACAGTAACTCCCTTTCTGCCCTTTCTCTTACTGCTCACACTCTAAATCACCTCAACACCTACCCCCATACTGATTCATCGCAAGGATGAGCAGGGAATCGATGAGCGGCGATGTTGCGTTGGAAGCCAAGCAGGTGCCGGCCGGAGAGCCGTTCATAGCGTTTCCTGCTGGTGAGATGGGTCCGATCGATGAGATTGGCGACAGCGCGAATGTAACGGAGACCGCGAAGGAGCCAACGAGTTTTTTCTGCTGGCAGAATTTCCTTGTTGTGCTTCCGAGTCTTCTGACTGCAACGCTGTTCGGATACAACATCGGGTACGTCGGACCGTACACGAGGATATATTCCTACGCGACGAACTGCCAGCTGTACGGCGCGCAGACCTCGTGCGAGACGCTGTCCGGTGCGAAGTGCAAGTGGATGGACGCCACGACGGTGAACGCGACGTCGACGCTGGGGATGGTGTGCGGGTGGGAGGCGCCGCGCACGACGTGCTTCCTGAGCTACGATGACGAGGGCAGCTGCGGTGCGGACCACGACTGCGTGTGGAGCTACTCCGCGAGCACGTGCGGGAACAAGGTGGGCTACACGTCGATCCAGAGCGGCCTATTTGCGGGTTCTATGATGATGGGTGGTATTTGTGGAGCACTGCTCGGAGGGTACCTGACGAAATGGCTGGACTACCGCAAGAGCTTCCTGCTGATCGGTGTCATCGCTTCGGTCGGCTCTATCCTGACGCACGTGGCGACCGGCATCTCTCAATACTGGCTGATGTTTGTTTCCCGCATCATTTTTGGATTCCCGATGGGATGGACCACTGTCACGGGGCCGCATTATACCGACAAGTTCGCTGTGCGCCGCTATCAGAAGACGCTGGGCACCCTCTTCCAGGTGTCTACTACGGTCGGTTCGTTGATTGCTGCTGTCCTTGGCATCTGTCTTGGCAACACGATCGCGTACGACGCGGAGCGTGACGCGAAGGTGATGGGCCGCTTGCAGGGACTCACGGCGCTTTCTACGTTGATGTGCATCCTGACGCTGTTCATGCCGCTGGTGACGAAGGACGGGTACTCGGTGTCGAATGCGAAGTACACCGCCCCGGAAGATGATGCGACCGCTGCTAAACCGGCGGCGAAGAAGTACCCCATTTCGAAGATGGTGGGTCCGCTGCTGATTGGCGTGGCGATGGGATGTACGCTTCATCTGACCGGCATCGGAGCGAACATGAACTTTGCACCAATGATCATGTCGAACCTTGGCCTGGATCCTCTCGTGGGCAACATCATCGTGATGGTGTGGAACTGCGTGACTGCTTTCGGCGCGATCCCGCTGTCGAAGAAGTTCACGATGCGGACGCTGTTCCTGTCCTGTGCAGCTATGGGCTCGCTGTGCTGCCTGTTCCTGAGCGGCATCCCTGTGTACCCCGGCGTGACGAAGTCGACGCTTGCGAAGGAGGTGATTGGGATCATCGGCATTGCGCTCTTTATCCTTGCGTACGATTGTGGCATTGCTCCGTGCTTCTTCGTGCTGACAGTGGACGTGTTCCCAGAGTCGTTCCGCCCGATCGGTTCGTCGTTCACGATGGGCGTAATGTTCAGTTTGAATCTTGTGATCAACATCTGCTACCCGATCGCGACGGAGGGCATCTCCGGCGGCCCGTCTGGCAACCAGGACAAGGGCCAGGCTGTGGCGTTCATATTCTTCGGCTGCATCGGCATTGTGACGGTGGTGATCGAGTACTTCTTTCTGCACCCGTGGGAGGATCCGGTTGATTCCGTTCCCTCCGAGGAGTAAGGATTGTTAAAACTGGAGCACCGATGCTGCTCTTATAGTATATCTTTTCTTTTCTTCTAAGCCGCCTCAGGTGTGCTCTGTGAATCGCACGTGTGGTTCTTCTGCGCGTCGCATGGGCGAGTAGCGGGGCAGCAGACGCGCCAGAGACGAGGTTGTTGCAACGCGGCATTGCGCATGTTGCACAGCACAGTAACTCCATCATATTTTCTTCTCTTTCTCGGTCAACGAAGCGCGTACTTCTCGCACGTTTGTTTTCGTTGCAAACGTACAGGAGCCGAAATATGTCTCCATTCAAAACGTTTTTTAATTGTTTTGTTTCTTGTTGTCTTTCTTCTTCTGTGTTTGGGTTATTTCTCTGTTCACTTCGACGCAGACATCGACGCCCTTGATGTGTTGCCTGGGCGAGTAGACGTGTCTGCGCGTAGTGTGTGAAGGAGAGCGCTATAAAGTGACTCCCATCGTTATTTTTATGAGTGGTCGTTTTCCTTTTACTATTGACAGATATTAAGGTTTCTCTCTCGCAAGAGCCCGACTCATTCAACGCCTGCGTTGCACGGAGCTGCAGCGAAGATCTCGATGATTTCCCTACGTGAGTCGCCATTGTTTCGTCAAAAATGTGTTATTTATTGTCGCGGCCTCAACCCGCCTTCCCTGACAAATGCGCCATGGACCCGCCTGTCGAAGCAAACCCTGAAAAGTCGTAGTGCAGCGCTAGTCCGGTGCTGCGGACCCGCTGTGGCTGCGCCAGCGCCGGAGCACGCGCCACGCCTGACTGGGGCACGTTGTGCTCGGCGTTTTCTTCCCCTCCCGGGACACTCGCGCTGAGACGCGGAGCCCTGTGTGCTTTATGGCTGGCTGTATGTGCCTCAGCTGCGCTGCTGCGGCGTGCACGACGCTGGTGTGCACTCACTCGAGGCGCGATACTCTCTTCTTTCTGCCACCCCTCTTCCTTCTCTCCCTTTCTCTGCTGCAGTGCCCGCACCCCGCTGGTGCGGTGTGTGAGTGTGAGTGTGTGTGCGATTGTGCGGTGGCCGCGCTGATGACCGAAGCAGTTATTTGTTTGCACATTTCCTGAGGAGACCCCTCCGGTGAACGACCCGACAACTTCTAAGAACACCAGCTGACATGCGTGCCGCGTGGCGTTGTGCGTGCCGTGGAACTGAATGATTACGTTGCGTCTACCACCTAACGACCGTTGATGATTATACGTGATGCAATCAATACTACACTACACCGAATACCTTGGATGACGTTCTGCGCGTGGCGCTTGCCGGTTGCTGGTTGCTGGTTGCTGGTTGCTGGTTGCGCGCGTGGTGTGTGCGCTGCACCTTCCGGGCAGGATGACGCCGTGACTGCGGTGGCGCTGTGTCCAATCGGTGGTGCGAGACGCCGTGGCGAGCTGCCTGTGTGTGTTGTGTTCTGTGTGCTGTGTGCGGAGTGCGTGTGTGATGATGTACAGAGTCTGCGAAACACGCAGGTCGCGGAGCCCCGGCTGTGCGCGCCAATTGAACTGCTGTATTTCTTGGGTGAACAATCTCTGATGTGCCTCCTGCGTGGCTGCTGCCGTTGCTCGTTGGACCTGTGGTATGCGCTGTGCGGGGACGCTGATGCAGACAAATCAATACTCACTCCTATGCGGAGCTGCACTGCGCTGCTGCCCGCTGTGCGGACGCGAAGATAACATGCACTACCAGCTGATGGCTCCGGTGACTGTGGATGTGTGCGGTGCGCTGTGGCGCTGCGCCTGCGCGTGGCTGTCACGTGCCGGATGCGTGGCGCTGTCGCTGCCTCCGCGCTGCTGAACGCTGCTGAGCAGAGGCGTGGTGAACAATGTGCAAAGGTGATAGTTGTATTCGTGTGTGTGCTGCAGTTGCCGCGGCGCTGTTGTGCTGCTCGCCGTTGCGGTGCCCTCGAGTCCTCACACTGCCGAGTGCGGTGCGACTGCGCGCCACTCCACCGTTTCCCGGCATGGGGAATTGGTGTGCACCGCTTTTGGGAGCTAGCGAAAGGAAGGACTGAATGCGATTATGTTTTGAATGGAACTCGTGTGAATATCAACCTCAGAGATTTGTTTGTACTTCGTTCTCCCTTTTCACGGACAGTCTTCAACTTCCGCCTTGTTCTCTTTTCTGTTCGTTTCCCGCCCACCCAGGCCCACGCCGATCCGCTTTGAGGGCGGACTGAGGTTGCAGAAGTCCGCCACCGCGTTCGTCTTTGCTCCCGTTCCACGTGAAAACGTTTCTCAGAGATAAATTGATCTGATGTCTTGCCTTCCTGAGAAAGTTGAATGCTATATAAATGCCCTCGAGTGGTCGTGAGGGTCGTGGTTTATCCCTGTACCGGATTGGGAAGTTAATGGAGGGGTGAAGCAAAACACCCTTCCTCTGTTTCGTTTATTTCTACTAACCTTTACCTTTCCCCCTTCTCCGTCTCAACCTACAAACACTGACAATTATTCCTGTGATGTTTGTGTCCTATTCGTTTTGCCCCTCTTTGCTCTGCTCTTCGCACAGTAACTCCCTTTCTGCCCTTTCTCTTACTGCTCACACTCTAAATCACCTCAACACCTACCCCCATACTGATTCATCGCAAGGATGAGCAGGGAATCGATGAGCGGCGATGTTGCGTTGGAAGCCAAGCAGGTGCCGGCCGGAGAGCCGTTCATAGCGTTTCCTGCTGGTGAGATGGGTCCGATCGATGAGATTGGCGACAGCGCGAATGTAACGGAGACCGCGAAGGAGCCAACGAGTTTTTTCTGCTGGCAGAATTTCCTTGTTGTGCTTCCGAGTCTTCTGACTGCAACGCTGTTCGGATACAACATCGGGTACGTCGGACCGTACACGAGGATATATTCCTACGCGACGAACTGCCAGCTGTACGGCGCGCAGACCTCGTGCGAGACGCTGTCCGGTGCGAAGTGCAAGTGGATGGACGCCACGACGGTGAACGCGACGTCGACGCTGGGGATGGTGTGCGGGTGGGAGGCGCCGCGCACGACGTGCTTCCTGAGCTACGATGACGAGGGCAGCTGCGGTGCGGACCACGACTGCGTGTGGAGCTACTCCGCGAGCACGTGCGGGAACAAGGTGGGCTACACGTCGATCCAGAGCGGCCTATTTGCGGGTTCTATGATGATGGGTGGTATTTGTGGAGCACTGCTCGGAGGGTACCTGACGAAATGGCTGGACTACCGCAAGAGCTTCCTGCTGATCGGTGTCATCGCTTCGGTCGGCTCTATCCTGACGCACGTGGCGACCGGCATCTCTCAATACTGGCTGATGTTTGTTTCCCGCATCATTTTTGGATTCCCGATGGGATGGACCACTGTCACGGGGCCGCATTATACCGACAAGTTCGCTGTGCGCCGCTATCAGAAGACGCTGGGCACCCTCTTCCAGGTGTCTACTACGGTCGGTTCGTTGATTGCTGCTGTCCTTGGCATCTGTCTTGGCAACACGATCGCGTACGACGCGGAGCGTGACGCGAAGGTGATGGGCCGCTTGCAGGGACTCACGGCGCTTTCTACGTTGATGTGCATCCTGACGCTGTTCATGCCGCTGGTGACGAAGGACGGGTACTCGGTGTCGAATGCGAAGTACACCGCCCCGGAAGATGATGCGACCGCTGCTAAACCGGCGGCGAAGAAGTACCCCATTTCGAAGATGGTGGGTCCGCTGCTGATTGGCGTGGCGATGGGATGTACGCTTCATCTGACCGGCATCGGAGCGAACATGAACTTTGCACCAATGATCATGTCGAACCTTGGCCTGGATCCTCTCGTGGGCAACATCATCGTGATGGTGTGGAACTGCGTGACTGCTTTCGGCGCGATCCCGCTGTCGAAGAAGTTCACGATGCGGACGCTGTTCCTGTCCTGTGCAGCTATGGGCTCGCTGTGCTGCCTGTTCCTGAGCGGCATCCCTGTGTACCCCGGCGTGACGAAGTCGACGCTTGCGAAGGAGGTGATTGGGATCATCGGCATTGCGCTCTTTATCCTTGCGTACGATTGTGGCATTGCTCCGTGCTTCTTCGTGCTGACAGTGGACGTGTTCCCAGAGTCGTTCCGCCCGATCGGTTCGTCGTTCACGATGGGCGTAATGTTCAGTTTGAATCTTGTGATCAACATCTGCTACCCGATCGCGACGGAGGGCATCTCCGGCGGCCCGTCTGGCAACCAGGACAAGGGCCAGGCTGTGGCGTTCATATTCTTCGGCTGCATCGGCATTGTGACGGTGGTGATCGAGTACTTCTTTCTGCACCCGTGGGAGGATCCGGTTGATTCCGTTCCCTCCGAGGAGTAAGGATTGTTAAAACTGGAGCACCGATGCTGCTCTTATAGTATATCTTTTCTTTTCTTCTAAGCCGCCTCAGGTGTGCTCTGTGAATCGCACGTGTGGTTCTTCTGCGCGTCGCATGGGCGAGTAGCGGGGCAGCAGACGCGCCAGAGACGAGGTTGTTGCAACGCGGCATTGCGCATGTTGCACAGCACAGTAACTCCATCATATTTTCTTCTCTTTCTCGGTCAACGAAGCGCGTACTTCTCGCACGTTTGTTTTCGTTGCAAACGTACAGGAGCCGAAATATGTCTCCATTCAAAACGTTTTTTAATTGTTTTGTTTCTTGTTGTCTTTCTTCTTCTGTGTTTGGGTTATTTCTCTGTTCACTTCGACGCAGACATCGACGCCCTTGATGTGTTGCCTGGGCGAGTAGACGTGTCTGCGCGTAGTGTGTGAAGGAGAGCGCTATAAAGTGACTCCCATCGTTATTTTTATGAGTGGTCGTTTTCCTTTTACTATTGACAGATATTAAGGTTTCTCTCTCGCAAGAGCCCGACTCATTCAACGCCTGCGTTGCACGGAGCTGCAGCGAAGATCTCGATGATTTCCCTACGTGAGTCGCCATTGTTTCGTCAAAAATGTGTTATTTATTGTCGCGGCCTCAACCCGCCTTCCCTGACAAATGCGCCATGGACCCGCCTGTCGAAGCAAACCCTGAAAAGTCGTAGTGCAGCGCTAGTCCGGTGCTGCGGACCCGCTGTGGCTGCGCCAGCGCCGGAGCACGCGCCACGCCTGACTGGGGCACGTTGTGCTCGGCGTTTTCTTCCCCTCCCGGGACACTCGCGCTGAGACGCGGAGCCCTGTGTGCTTTATGGCTGGCTGTATGTGCCTCAGCTGCGCTGCTGCGGCGTGCACGACGCTGGTGTGCACTCACTCGAGGCGCGATACTCTCTTCTTTCTGCCACCCCTCTTCCTTCTCTCCCTTTCTCTGCTGCAGTGCCCGCACCCCGCTGGTGCGGTGTGTGAGTGTGAGTGTGTGTGCGATTGTGCGGTGGCCGCGCTGATGACCGAAGCAGTTATTTGTTTGCACATTTCCTGAGGAGACCCCTCCGGTGAACGACCCGACAACTTCTAAGAACACCAGCTGACATGCGTGCCGCGTGGCGTTGTGCGTGCCGTGGAACTGAATGATTACGTTGCGTCTACCACCTAACGACCGTTGATGATTATACGTGATGCAATCAATACTACACTACACCGAATACCTTGGATGACGTTCTGCGCGTGGCGCTTGCCGGTTGCTGGTTGCTGGTTGCTGGTTGCTGGTTGCGCGCGTGGTGTGTGCGCTGCACCTTCCGGGCAGGATGACGCCGTGACTGCGGTGGCGCTGTGTCCAATCGGTGGTGCGAGACGCCGTGGCGAGCTGCCTGTGTGTGTTGTGTTCTGTGTGCTGTGTGCGGAGTGCGTGTGTGATGATGTACAGAGTCTGCGAAACACGCAGGTCGCGGAGCCCCGGCTGTGCGCGCCAATTGAACTGCTGTATTTCTTGGGTGAACAATCTCTGATGTGCCTCCTGCGTGGCTGCTGCCGTTGCTCGTTGGACCTGTGGTATGCGCTGTGCGGGGACGCTGATGCAGACAAATCAATACTCACTCCTATGCGGAGCTGCACTGCGCTGCTGCCCGCTGTGCGGACGCGAAGATAACATGCACTACCAGCTGATGGCTCCGGTGACTGTGGATGTGTGCGGTGCGCTGTGGCGCTGCGCCTGCGCGTGGCTGTCACGTGCCGGATGCGTGGCGCTGTCGCTGCCTCCGCGCTGCTGAACGCTGCTGAGCAGAGGCGTGGTGAACAATGTGCAAAGGTGATAGTTGTATTCGTGTGTGTGCTGCAGTTGCCGCGGCGCTGTTGTGCTGCTCGCCGTTGCGGTGCCCTCGAGTCCTCACACTGCCGAGTGCGGTGCGACTGCGCGCCACTCCACCGTTTCCCGGCATGGGGAATTGGTGTGCACCGCTTTTGGGAGCTAGCGAAAGGAAGGACTGAATGCGATTATGTTTTGAATGGAACTCGTGTGAATATCAACCTCAGAGATTTGTTTGTACTTCGTTCTCCCTTTTCACGGACAGTCTTCAACTTCCGCCTTGTTCTCTTTTCTGTTCGTTTCCCGCCCACCCAGGCCCACGCCGATCCGCTTTGAGGGCGGACTGAGGTTGCAGAAGTCCGCCACCGCGTTCGTCTTTGCTCCCGTTCCACGTGAAAACGTTTCTCAGAGATAAATTGATCTGATGTCTTGCCTTCCTGAGAAAGTTGAATGCTATATAAATGCCCTCGAGTGGTCGTGAGGGTCGTGGTTTATCCCTGTACCGGATTGGGAAGTTAATGGAGGGGTGAAGCAAAACACCCTTCCTCTGTTTCGTTTATTTCTACTAACCTTTACCTTTCCCCCTTCTCCGTCTCAACCTACAAACACTGACAATTATTCCTGTGATGTTTGTGTCCTATTCGTTTTGCCCCTCTTTGCTCTGCTCTTCGCACAGTAACTCCCTTTCTGCCCTTTCTCTTACTGCTCACACTCTAAATCACCTCAACACCTACCCCCATACTGATTCATCGCAAGGATGAGCAGGGAATCGATGAGCGGCGATGTTGCGTTGGAAGCCAAGCAGGTGCCGGCCGGAGAGCCGTTCATAGCGTTTCCTGCTGGTGAGATGGGTCCGATCGATGAGATTGGCGACAGCGCGAATGTAACGGAGACCGCGAAGGAGCCAACGAGTTTTTTCTGCTGGCAGAATTTCCTTGTTGTGCTTCCGAGTCTTCTGACTGCAACGCTGTTCGGATACAACATCGGGTACGTCGGACCGTACACGAGGATATATTCCTACGCGACGAACTGCCAGCTGTACGGCGCGCAGACCTCGTGCGAGACGCTGTCCGGTGCGAAGTGCAAGTGGATGGACGCCACGACGGTGAACGCGACGTCGACGCTGGGGATGGTGTGCGGGTGGGAGGCGCCGCGCACGACGTGCTTCCTGAGCTACGATGACGAGGGCAGCTGCGGTGCGGACCACGACTGCGTGTGGAGCTACTCCGCGAGCACGTGCGGGAACAAGGTGGGCTACACGTCGATCCAGAGCGGCCTATTTGCGGGTTCTATGATGATGGGTGGTATTTGTGGAGCACTGCTCGGAGGGTACCTGACGAAATGGCTGGACTACCGCAAGAGCTTCCTGCTGATCGGTGTCATCGCTTCGGTCGGCTCTATCCTGACGCACGTGGCGACCGGCATCTCTCAATACTGGCTGATGTTTGTTTCCCGCATCATTTTTGGATTCCCGATGGGATGGACCACTGTCACGGGGCCGCATTATACCGACAAGTTCGCTGTGCGCCGCTATCAGAAGACGCTGGGCACCCTCTTCCAGGTGTCTACTACGGTCGGTTCGTTGATTGCTGCTGTCCTTGGCATCTGTCTTGGCAACACGATCGCGTACGACGCGGAGCGTGACGCGAAGGTGATGGGCCGCTTGCAGGGACTCACGGCGCTTTCTACGTTGATGTGCATCCTGACGCTGTTCATGCCGCTGGTGACGAAGGACGGGTACTCGGTGTCGAATGCGAAGTACACCGCCCCGGAAGATGATGCGACCGCTGCTAAACCGGCGGCGAAGAAGTACCCCATTTCGAAGATGGTGGGTCCGCTGCTGATTGGCGTGGCGATGGGATGTACGCTTCATCTGACCGGCATCGGAGCGAACATGAACTTTGCACCAATGATCATGTCGAACCTTGGCCTGGATCCTCTCGTGGGCAACATCATCGTGATGGTGTGGAACTGCGTGACTGCTTTCGGCGCGATCCCGCTGTCGAAGAAGTTCACGATGCGGACGCTGTTCCTGTCCTGTGCAGCTATGGGCTCGCTGTGCTGCCTGTTCCTGAGCGGCATCCCTGTGTACCCCGGCGTGACGAAGTCGACGCTTGCGAAGGAGGTGATTGGGATCATCGGCATTGCGCTCTTTATCCTTGCGTACGATTGTGGCATTGCTCCGTGCTTCTTCGTGCTGACAGTGGACGTGTTCCCAGAGTCGTTCCGCCCGATCGGTTCGTCGTTCACGATGGGCGTAATGTTCAGTTTGAATCTTGTGATCAACATCTGCTACCCGATCGCGACGGAGGGCATCTCCGGCGGCCCGTCTGGCAACCAGGACAAGGGCCAGGCTGTGGCGTTCATATTCTTCGGCTGCATCGGCATTGTGACGGTGGTGATCGAGTACTTCTTTCTGCACCCGTGGGAGGATCCGGTTGATTCCGTTCCCTCCGAGGAGTAAGGATTGTTAAAACTGGAGCACCGATGCTGCTCTTATAGTATATCTTTTCTTTTCTTCTAAGCCGCCTCAGGTGTGCTCTGTGAATCGCACGTGTGGTTCTTCTGCGCGTCGCATGGGCGAGTAGCGGGGCAGCAGACGCGCCAGAGACGAGGTTGTTGCAACGCGGCATTGCGCATGTTGCACAGCACAGTAACTCCATCATATTTTCTTCTCTTTCTCGGTCAACGAAGCGCGTACTTCTCGCACGTTTGTTTTCGTTGCAAACGTACAGGAGCCGAAATATGTCTCCATTCAAAACGTTTTTTAATTGTTTTGTTTCTTGTTGTCTTTCTTCTTCTGTGTTTGGGTTATTTCTCTGTTCACTTCGACGCAGACATCGACGCCCTTGATGTGTTGCCTGGGCGAGTAGACGTGTCTGCGCGTAGTGTGTGAAGGAGAGCGCTATAAAGTGACTCCCATCGTTATTTTTATGAGTGGTCGTTTTCCTTTTACTATTGACAGATATTAAGGTTTCTCTCTCGCAAGAGCCCGACTCATTCAACGCCTGCGTTGCACGGAGCTGCAGCGAAGATCTCGATGATTTCCCTACGTGAGTCGCCATTGTTTCGTCAAAAATGTGTTATTTATTGTCGCGGCCTCAACCCGCCTTCCCTGACAAATGCGCCATGGACCCGCCTGTCGAAGCAAACCCTGAAAAGTCGTAGTGCAGCGCTAGTCCGGTGCTGCGGACCCGCTGTGGCTGCGCCAGCGCCGGAGCACGCGCCACGCCTGACTGGGGCACGTTGTGCTCGGCGTTTTCTTCCCCTCCCGGGACACTCGCGCTGAGACGCGGAGCCCTGTGTGCTTTATGGCTGGCTGTATGTGCCTCAGCTGCGCTGCTGCGGCGTGCACGACGCTGGTGTGCACTCACTCGAGGCGCGATACTCTCTTCTTTCTGCCACCCCTCTTCCTTCTCTCCCTTTCTCTGCTGCAGTGCCCGCACCCCGCTGGTGCGGTGTGTGAGTGTGAGTGTGTGTGCGATTGTGCGGTGGCCGCGCTGATGACCGAAGCAGTTATTTGTTTGCACATTTCCTGAGGAGACCCCTCCGGTGAACGACCCGACAACTTCTAAGAACACCAGCTGACATGCGTGCCGCGTGGCGTTGTGCGTGCCGTGGAACTGAATGATTACGTTGCGTCTACCACCTAACGACCGTTGATGATTATACGTGATGCAATCAATACTACACTACACCGAATACCTTGGATGACGTTCTGCGCGTGGCGCTTGCCGGTTGCTGGTTGCTGGTTGCTGGTTGCTGGTTGCGCGCGTGGTGTGTGCGCTGCACCTTCCGGGCAGGATGACGCCGTGACTGCGGTGGCGCTGTGTCCAATCGGTGGTGCGAGACGCCGTGGCGAGCTGCCTGTGTGTGTTGTGTTCTGTGTGCTGTGTGCGGAGTGCGTGTGTGATGATGTACAGAGTCTGCGAAACACGCAGGTCGCGGAGCCCCGGCTGTGCGCGCCAATTGAACTGCTGTATTTCTTGGGTGAACAATCTCTGATGTGCCTCCTGCGTGGCTGCTGCCGTTGCTCGTTGGACCTGTGGTATGCGCTGTGCGGGGACGCTGATGCAGACAAATCAATACTCACTCCTATGCGGAGCTGCACTGCGCTGCTGCCCGCTGTGCGGACGCGAAGATAACATGCACTACCAGCTGATGGCTCCGGTGACTGTGGATGTGTGCGGTGCGCTGTGGCGCTGCGCCTGCGCGTGGCTGTCACGTGCCGGATGCGTGGCGCTGTCGCTGCCTCCGCGCTGCTGAACGCTGCTGAGCAGAGGCGTGGTGAACAATGTGCAAAGGTGATAGTTGTATTCGTGTGTGTGCTGCAGTTGCCGCGGCGCTGTTGTGCTGCTCGCCGTTGCGGTGCCCTCGAGTCCTCACACTGCCGAGTGCGGTGCGACTGCGCGCCACTCCACCGTTTCCCGGCATGGGGAATTGGTGTGCACCGCTTTTGGGAGCTAGCGAAAGGAAGGACTGAATGCGATTATGTTTTGAATGGAACTCGTGTGAATATCAACCTCAGAGATTTGTTTGTACTTCGTTCTCCCTTTTCACGGACAGTCTTCAACTTCCGCCTTGTTCTCTTTTCTGTTCGTTTCCCGCCCACCCAGGCCCACGCCGATCCGCTTTGAGGGCGGACTGAGGTTGCAGAAGTCCGCCACCGCGTTCGTCTTTGCTCCCGTTCCACGTGAAAACGTTTCTCAGAGATAAATTGATCTGATGTCTTGCCTTCCTGAGAAAGTTGAATGCTATATAAATGCCCTCGAGTGGTCGTGAGGGTCGTGGTTTATCCCTGTACCGGATTGGGAAGTTAATGGAGGGGTGAAGCAAAACACCCTTCCTCTGTTTCGTTTATTTCTACTAACCTTTACCTTTCCCCCTTCTCCGTCTCAACCTACAAACACTGACAATTATTCCTGTGATGTTTGTGTCCTATTCGTTTTGCCCCTCTTTGCTCTGCTCTTCGCACAGTAACTCCCTTTCTGCCCTTTCTCTTACTGCTCACACTCTAAATCACCTCAACACCTACCCCCATACTGATTCATCGCAAGGATGAGCAGGGAATCGATGAGCGGCGATGTTGCGTTGGAAGCCAAGCAGGTGCCGGCCGGAGAGCCGTTCATAGCGTTTCCTGCTGGTGAGATGGGTCCGATCGATGAGATTGGCGACAGCGCGAATGTAACGGAGACCGCGAAGGAGCCAACGAGTTTTTTCTGCTGGCAGAATTTCCTTGTTGTGCTTCCGAGTCTTCTGACTGCAACGCTGTTCGGATACAACATCGGGTACGTCGGACCGTACACGAGGATATATTCCTACGCGACGAACTGCCAGCTGTACGGCGCGCAGACCTCGTGCGAGACGCTGTCCGGTGCGAAGTGCAAGTGGATGGACGCCACGACGGTGAACGCGACGTCGACGCTGGGGATGGTGTGCGGGTGGGAGGCGCCGCGCACGACGTGCTTCCTGAGCTACGATGACGAGGGCAGCTGCGGTGCGGACCACGACTGCGTGTGGAGCTACTCCGCGAGCACGTGCGGGAACAAGGTGGGCTACACGTCGATCCAGAGCGGCCTATTTGCGGGTTCTATGATGATGGGTGGTATTTGTGGAGCACTGCTCGGAGGGTACCTGACGAAATGGCTGGACTACCGCAAGAGCTTCCTGCTGATCGGTGTCATCGCTTCGGTCGGCTCTATCCTGACGCACGTGGCGACCGGCATCTCTCAATACTGGCTGATGTTTGTTTCCCGCATCATTTTTGGATTCCCGATGGGATGGACCACTGTCACGGGGCCGCATTATACCGACAAGTTCGCTGTGCGCCGCTATCAGAAGACGCTGGGCACCCTCTTCCAGGTGTCTACTACGGTCGGTTCGTTGATTGCTGCTGTCCTTGGCATCTGTCTTGGCAACACGATCGCGTACGACGCGGAGCGTGACGCGAAGGTGATGGGCCGCTTGCAGGGACTCACGGCGCTTTCTACGTTGATGTGCATCCTGACGCTGTTCATGCCGCTGGTGACGAAGGACGGGTACTCGGTGTCGAATGCGAAGTACACCGCCCCGGAAGATGATGCGACCGCTGCTAAACCGGCGGCGAAGAAGTACCCCATTTCGAAGATGGTGGGTCCGCTGCTGATTGGCGTGGCGATGGGATGTACGCTTCATCTGACCGGCATCGGAGCGAACATGAACTTTGCACCAATGATCATGTCGAACCTTGGCCTGGATCCTCTCGTGGGCAACATCATCGTGATGGTGTGGAACTGCGTGACTGCTTTCGGCGCGATCCCGCTGTCGAAGAAGTTCACGATGCGGACGCTGTTCCTGTCCTGTGCAGCTATGGGCTCGCTGTGCTGCCTGTTCCTGAGCGGCATCCCTGTGTACCCCGGCGTGACGAAGTCGACGCTTGCGAAGGAGGTGATTGGGATCATCGGCATTGCGCTCTTTATCCTTGCGTACGATTGTGGCATTGCTCCGTGCTTCTTCGTGCTGACAGTGGACGTGTTCCCAGAGTCGTTCCGCCCGATCGGTTCGTCGTTCACGATGGGCGTAATGTTCAGTTTGAATCTTGTGATCAACATCTGCTACCCGATCGCGACGGAGGGCATCTCCGGCGGCCCGTCTGGCAACCAGGACAAGGGCCAGGCTGTGGCGTTCATATTCTTCGGCTGCATCGGCATTGTGACGGTGGTGATCGAGTACTTCTTTCTGCACCCGTGGGAGGATCCGGTTGATTCCGTTCCCTCCGAGGAGTAAGGATTGTTAAAACTGGAGCACCGATGCTGCTCTTATAGTATATCTTTTCTTTTCTTCTAAGCCGCCTCAGGTGTGCTCTGTGAATCGCACGTGTGGTTCTTCTGCGCGTCGCATGGGCGAGTAGCGGGGCAGCAGACGCGCCAGAGACGAGGTTGTTGCAACGCGGCATTGCGCATGTTGCACAGCACAGTAACTCCATCATATTTTCTTCTCTTTCTCGGTCAACGAAGCGCGTACTTCTCGCACGTTTGTTTTCGTTGCAAACGTACAGGAGCCGAAATATGTCTCCATTCAAAACGTTTTTTAATTGTTTTGTTTCTTGTTGTCTTTCTTCTTCTGTGTTTGGGTTATTTCTCTGTTCACTTCGACGCAGACATCGACGCCCTTGATGTGTTGCCTGGGCGAGTAGACGTGTCTGCGCGTAGTGTGTGAAGGAGAGCGCTATAAAGTGACTCCCATCGTTATTTTTATGAGTGGTCGTTTTCCTTTTACTATTGACAGATATTAAGGTTTCTCTCTCGCAAGAGCCCGACTCATTCAACGCCTGCGTTGCACGGAGCTGCAGCGAAGATCTCGATGATTTCCCTACGTGAGTCGCCATTGTTTCGTCAAAAATGTGTTATTTATTGTCGCGGCCTCAACCCGCCTTCCCTGACAAATGCGCCATGGACCCGCCTGTCGAAGCAAACCCTGAAAAGTCGTAGTGCAGCGCTAGTCCGGTGCTGCGGACCCGCTGTGGCTGCGCCAGCGCCGGAGCACGCGCCACGCCTGACTGGGGCACGTTGTGCTCGGCGTTTTCTTCCCCTCCCGGGACACTCGCGCTGAGACGCGGAGCCCTGTGTGCTTTATGGCTGGCTGTATGTGCCTCAGCTGCGCTGCTGCGGCGTGCACGACGCTGGTGTGCACTCACTCGAGGCGCGATACTCTCTTCTTTCTGCCACCCCTCTTCCTTCTCTCCCTTTCTCTGCTGCAGTGCCCGCACCCCGCTGGTGCGGTGTGTGAGTGTGAGTGTGTGTGCGATTGTGCGGTGGCCGCGCTGATGACCGAAGCAGTTATTTGTTTGCACATTTCCTGAGGAGACCCCTCCGGTGAACGACCCGACAACTTCTAAGAACACCAGCTGACATGCGTGCCGCGTGGCGTTGTGCGTGCCGTGGAACTGAATGATTACGTTGCGTCTACCACCTAACGACCGTTGATGATTATACGTGATGCAATCAATACTACACTACACCGAATACCTTGGATGACGTTCTGCGCGTGGCGCTTGCCGGTTGCTGGTTGCTGGTTGCTGGTTGCTGGTTGCGCGCGTGGTGTGTGCGCTGCACCTTCCGGGCAGGATGACGCCGTGACTGCGGTGGCGCTGTGTCCAATCGGTGGTGCGAGACGCCGTGGCGAGCTGCCTGTGTGTGTTGTGTTCTGTGTGCTGTGTGCGGAGTGCGTGTGTGATGATGTACAGAGTCTGCGAAACACGCAGGTCGCGGAGCCCCGGCTGTGCGCGCCAATTGAACTGCTGTATTTCTTGGGTGAACAATCTCTGATGTGCCTCCTGCGTGGCTGCTGCCGTTGCTCGTTGGACCTGTGGTATGCGCTGTGCGGGGACGCTGATGCAGACAAATCAATACTCACTCCTATGCGGAGCTGCACTGCGCTGCTGCCCGCTGTGCGGACGCGAAGATAACATGCACTACCAGCTGATGGCTCCGGTGACTGTGGATGTGTGCGGTGCGCTGTGGCGCTGCGCCTGCGCGTGGCTGTCACGTGCCGGATGCGTGGCGCTGTCGCTGCCTCCGCGCTGCTGAACGCTGCTGAGCAGAGGCGTGGTGAACAATGTGCAAAGGTGATAGTTGTATTCGTGTGTGTGCTGCAGTTGCCGCGGCGCTGTTGTGCTGCTCGCCGTTGCGGTGCCCTCGAGTCCTCACACTGCCGAGTGCGGTGCGACTGCGCGCCACTCCACCGTTTCCCGGCATGGGGAATTGGTGTGCACCGCTTTTGGGAGCTAGCGAAAGGAAGGACTGAATGCGATTATGTTTTGAATGGAACTCGTGTGAATATCAACCTCAGAGATTTGTTTGTACTTCGTTCTCCCTTTTCACGGACAGTCTTCAACTTCCGCCTTGTTCTCTTTTCTGTTCGTTTCCCGCCCACCCAGGCCCACGCCGATCCGCTTTGAGGGCGGACTGAGGTTGCAGAAGTCCGCCACCGCGTTCGTCTTTGCTCCCGTTCCACGTGAAAACGTTTCTCAGAGATAAATTGATCTGATGTCTTGCCTTCCTGAGAAAGTTGAATGCTATATAAATGCCCTCGAGTGGTCGTGAGGGTCGTGGTTTATCCCTGTACCGGATTGGGAAGTTAATGGAGGGGTGAAGCAAAACACCCTTCCTCTGTTTCGTTTATTTCTACTAACCTTTACCTTTCCCCCTTCTCCGTCTCAACCTACAAACACTGACAATTATTCCTGTGATGTTTGTGTCCTATTCGTTTTGCCCCTCTTTGCTCTGCTCTTCGCACAGTAACTCCCTTTCTGCCCTTTCTCTTACTGCTCACACTCTAAATCACCTCAACACCTACCCCCATACTGATTCATCGCAAGGATGAGCAGGGAATCGATGAGCGGCGATGTTGCGTTGGAAGCCAAGCAGGTGCCGGCCGGAGAGCCGTTCATAGCGTTTCCTGCTGGTGAGATGGGTCCGATCGATGAGATTGGCGACAGCGCGAATGTAACGGAGACCGCGAAGGAGCCAACGAGTTTTTTCTGCTGGCAGAATTTCCTTGTTGTGCTTCCGAGTCTTCTGACTGCAACGCTGTTCGGATACAACATCGGGTACGTCGGACCGTACACGAGGATATATTCCTACGCGACGAACTGCCAGCTGTACGGCGCGCAGACCTCGTGCGAGACGCTGTCCGGTGCGAAGTGCAAGTGGATGGACGCCACGACGGTGAACGCGACGTCGACGCTGGGGATGGTGTGCGGGTGGGAGGCGCCGCGCACGACGTGCTTCCTGAGCTACGATGACGAGGGCAGCTGCGGTGCGGACCACGACTGCGTGTGGAGCTACTCCGCGAGCACGTGCGGGAACAAGGTGGGCTACACGTCGATCCAGAGCGGCCTATTTGCGGGTTCTATGATGATGGGTGGTATTTGTGGAGCACTGCTCGGAGGGTACCTGACGAAATGGCTGGACTACCGCAAGAGCTTCCTGCTGATCGGTGTCATCGCTTCGGTCGGCTCTATCCTGACGCACGTGGCGACCGGCATCTCTCAATACTGGCTGATGTTTGTTTCCCGCATCATTTTTGGATTCCCGATGGGATGGACCACTGTCACGGGGCCGCATTATACCGACAAGTTCGCTGTGCGCCGCTATCAGAAGACGCTGGGCACCCTCTTCCAGGTGTCTACTACGGTCGGTTCGTTGATTGCTGCTGTCCTTGGCATCTGTCTTGGCAACACGATCGCGTACGACGCGGAGCGTGACGCGAAGGTGATGGGCCGCTTGCAGGGACTCACGGCGCTTTCTACGTTGATGTGCATCCTGACGCTGTTCATGCCGCTGGTGACGAAGGACGGGTACTCGGTGTCGAATGCGAAGTACACCGCCCCGGAAGATGATGCGACCGCTGCTAAACCGGCGGCGAAGAAGTACCCCATTTCGAAGATGGTGGGTCCGCTGCTGATTGGCGTGGCGATGGGATGTACGCTTCATCTGACCGGCATCGGAGCGAACATGAACTTTGCACCAATGATCATGTCGAACCTTGGCCTGGATCCTCTCGTGGGCAACATCATCGTGATGGTGTGGAACTGCGTGACTGCTTTCGGCGCGATCCCGCTGTCGAAGAAGTTCACGATGCGGACGCTGTTCCTGTCCTGTGCAGCTATGGGCTCGCTGTGCTGCCTGTTCCTGAGCGGCATCCCTGTGTACCCCGGCGTGACGAAGTCGACGCTTGCGAAGGAGGTGATTGGGATCATCGGCATTGCGCTCTTTATCCTTGCGTACGATTGTGGCATTGCTCCGTGCTTCTTCGTGCTGACAGTGGACGTGTTCCCAGAGTCGTTCCGCCCGATCGGTTCGTCGTTCACGATGGGCGTAATGTTCAGTTTGAATCTTGTGATCAACATCTGCTACCCGATCGCGACGGAGGGCATCTCCGGCGGCCCGTCTGGCAACCAGGACAAGGGCCAGGCTGTGGCGTTCATATTCTTCGGCTGCATCGGCATTGTGACGGTGGTGATCGAGTACTTCTTTCTGCACCCGTGGGAGGATCCGGTTGATTCCGTTCCCTCCGAGGAGTAAGGATTGTTAAAACTGGAGCACCGATGCTGCTCTTATAGTATATCTTTTCTTTTCTTCTAAGCCGCCTCAGGTGTGCTCTGTGAATCGCACGTGTGGTTCTTCTGCGCGTCGCATGGGCGAGTAGCGGGGCAGCAGACGCGCCAGAGACGAGGTTGTTGCAACGCGGCATTGCGCATGTTGCACAGCACAGTAACTCCATCATATTTTCTTCTCTTTCTCGGTCAACGAAGCGCGTACTTCTCGCACGTTTGTTTTCGTTGCAAACGTACAGGAGCCGAAATATGTCTCCATTCAAAACGTTTTTTAATTGTTTTGTTTCTTGTTGTCTTTCTTCTTCTGTGTTTGGGTTATTTCTCTGTTCACTTCGACGCAGACATCGACGCCCTTGATGTGTTGCCTGGGCGAGTAGACGTGTCTGCGCGTAGTGTGTGAAGGAGAGCGCTATAAAGTGACTCCCATCGTTATTTTTATGAGTGGTCGTTTTCCTTTTACTATTGACAGATATTAAGGTTTCTCTCTCGCAAGAGCCCGACTCATTCAACGCCTGCGTTGCACGGAGCTGCAGCGAAGATCTCGATGATTTCCCTACGTGAGTCGCCATTGTTTCGTCAAAAATGTGTTATTTATTGTCGCGGCCTCAACCCGCCTTCCCTGACAAATGCGCCATGGACCCGCCTGTCGAAGCAAACCCTGAAAAGTCGTAGTGCAGCGCTAGTCCGGTGCTGCGGACCCGCTGTGGCTGCGCCAGCGCCGGAGCACGCGCCACGCCTGACTGGGGCACGTTGTGCTCGGCGTTTTCTTCCCCTCCCGGGACACTCGCGCTGAGACGCGGAGCCCTGTGTGCTTTATGGCTGGCTGTATGTGCCTCAGCTGCGCTGCTGCGGCGTGCACGACGCTGGTGTGCACTCACTCGAGGCGCGATACTCTCTTCTTTCTGCCACCCCTCTTCCTTCTCTCCCTTTCTCTGCTGCAGTGCCCGCACCCCGCTGGTGCGGTGTGTGAGTGTGAGTGTGTGTGCGATTGTGCGGTGGCCGCGCTGATGACCGAAGCAGTTATTTGTTTGCACATTTCCTGAGGAGACCCCTCCGGTGAACGACCCGACAACTTCTAAGAACACCAGCTGACATGCGTGCCGCGTGGCGTTGTGCGTGCCGTGGAACTGAATGATTACGTTGCGTCTACCACCTAACGACCGTTGATGATTATACGTGATGCAATCAATACTACACTACACCGAATACCTTGGATGACGTTCTGCGCGTGGCGCTTGCCGGTTGCTGGTTGCTGGTTGCTGGTTGCTGGTTGCGCGCGTGGTGTGTGCGCTGCACCTTCCGGGCAGGATGACGCCGTGACTGCGGTGGCGCTGTGTCCAATCGGTGGTGCGAGACGCCGTGGCGAGCTGCCTGTGTGTGTTGTGTTCTGTGTGCTGTGTGCGGAGTGCGTGTGTGATGATGTACAGAGTCTGCGAAACACGCAGGTCGCGGAGCCCCGGCTGTGCGCGCCAATTGAACTGCTGTATTTCTTGGGTGAACAATCTCTGATGTGCCTCCTGCGTGGCTGCTGCCGTTGCTCGTTGGACCTGTGGTATGCGCTGTGCGGGGACGCTGATGCAGACAAATCAATACTCACTCCTATGCGGAGCTGCACTGCGCTGCTGCCCGCTGTGCGGACGCGAAGATAACATGCACTACCAGCTGATGGCTCCGGTGACTGTGGATGTGTGCGGTGCGCTGTGGCGCTGCGCCTGCGCGTGGCTGTCACGTGCCGGATGCGTGGCGCTGTCGCTGCCTCCGCGCTGCTGAACGCTGCTGAGCAGAGGCGTGGTGAACAATGTGCAAAGGTGATAGTTGTATTCGTGTGTGTGCTGCAGTTGCCGCGGCGCTGTTGTGCTGCTCGCCGTTGCGGTGCCCTCGAGTCCTCACACTGCCGAGTGCGGTGCGACTGCGCGCCACTCCACCGTTTCCCGGCATGGGGAATTGGTGTGCACCGCTTTTGGGAGCTAGCGAAAGGAAGGACTGAATGCGATTATGTTTTGAATGGAACTCGTGTGAATATCAACCTCAGAGATTTGTTTGTACTTCGTTCTCCCTTTTCACGGACAGTCTTCAACTTCCGCCTTGTTCTCTTTTCTGTTCGTTTCCCGCCCACCCAGGCCCACGCCGATCCGCTTTGAGGGCGGACTGAGGTTGCAGAAGTCCGCCACCGCGTTCGTCTTTGCTCCCGTTCCACGTGAAAACGTTTCTCAGAGATAAATTGATCTGATGTCTTGCCTTCCTGAGAAAGTTGAATGCTATATAAATGCCCTCGAGTGGTCGTGAGGGTCGTGGTTTATCCCTGTACCGGATTGGGAAGTTAATGGAGGGGTGAAGCAAAACACCCTTCCTCTGTTTCGTTTATTTCTACTAACCTTTACCTTTCCCCCTTCTCCGTCTCAACCTACAAACACTGACAATTATTCCTGTGATGTTTGTGTCCTATTCGTTTTGCCCCTCTTTGCTCTGCTCTTCGCACAGTAACTCCCTTTCTGCCCTTTCTCTTACTGCTCACACTCTAAATCACCTCAACACCTACCCCCATACTGATTCATCGCAAGGATGAGCAGGGAATCGATGAGCGGCGATGTTGCGTTGGAAGCCAAGCAGGTGCCGGCCGGAGAGCCGTTCATAGCGTTTCCTGCTGGTGAGATGGGTCCGATCGATGAGATTGGCGACAGCGCGAATGTAACGGAGACCGCGAAGGAGCCAACGAGTTTTTTCTGCTGGCAGAATTTCCTTGTTGTGCTTCCGAGTCTTCTGACTGCAACGCTGTTCGGATACAACATCGGGTACGTCGGACCGTACACGAGGATATATTCCTACGCGACGAACTGCCAGCTGTACGGCGCGCAGACCTCGTGCGAGACGCTGTCCGGTGCGAAGTGCAAGTGGATGGACGCCACGACGGTGAACGCGACGTCGACGCTGGGGATGGTGTGCGGGTGGGAGGCGCCGCGCACGACGTGCTTCCTGAGCTACGATGACGAGGGCAGCTGCGGTGCGGACCACGACTGCGTGTGGAGCTACTCCGCGAGCACGTGCGGGAACAAGGTGGGCTACACGTCGATCCAGAGCGGCCTATTTGCGGGTTCTATGATGATGGGTGGTATTTGTGGAGCACTGCTCGGAGGGTACCTGACGAAATGGCTGGACTACCGCAAGAGCTTCCTGCTGATCGGTGTCATCGCTTCGGTCGGCTCTATCCTGACGCACGTGGCGACCGGCATCTCTCAATACTGGCTGATGTTTGTTTCCCGCATCATTTTTGGATTCCCGATGGGATGGACCACTGTCACGGGGCCGCATTATACCGACAAGTTCGCTGTGCGCCGCTATCAGAAGACGCTGGGCACCCTCTTCCAGGTGTCTACTACGGTCGGTTCGTTGATTGCTGCTGTCCTTGGCATCTGTCTTGGCAACACGATCGCGTACGACGCGGAGCGTGACGCGAAGGTGATGGGCCGCTTGCAGGGACTCACGGCGCTTTCTACGTTGATGTGCATCCTGACGCTGTTCATGCCGCTGGTGACGAAGGACGGGTACTCGGTGTCGAATGCGAAGTACACCGCCCCGGAAGATGATGCGACCGCTGCTAAACCGGCGGCGAAGAAGTACCCCATTTCGAAGATGGTGGGTCCGCTGCTGATTGGCGTGGCGATGGGATGTACGCTTCATCTGACCGGCATCGGAGCGAACATGAACTTTGCACCAATGATCATGTCGAACCTTGGCCTGGATCCTCTCGTGGGCAACATCATCGTGATGGTGTGGAACTGCGTGACTGCTTTCGGCGCGATCCCGCTGTCGAAGAAGTTCACGATGCGGACGCTGTTCCTGTCCTGTGCAGCTATGGGCTCGCTGTGCTGCCTGTTCCTGAGCGGCATCCCTGTGTACCCCGGCGTGACGAAGTCGACGCTTGCGAAGGAGGTGATTGGGATCATCGGCATTGCGCTCTTTATCCTTGCGTACGATTGTGGCATTGCTCCGTGCTTCTTCGTGCTGACAGTGGACGTGTTCCCAGAGTCGTTCCGCCCGATCGGTTCGTCGTTCACGATGGGCGTAATGTTCAGTTTGAATCTTGTGATCAACATCTGCTACCCGATCGCGACGGAGGGCATCTCCGGCGGCCCGTCTGGCAACCAGGACAAGGGCCAGGCTGTGGCGTTCATATTCTTCGGCTGCATCGGCATTGTGACGGTGGTGATCGAGTACTTCTTTCTGCACCCGTGGGAGGATCCGGTTGATTCCGTTCCCTCCGAGGAGTAAGGATTGTTAAAACTGGAGCACCGATGCTGCTCTTATAGTATATCTTTTCTTTTCTTCTAAGCCGCCTCAGGTGTGCTCTGTGAATCGCACGTGTGGTTCTTCTGCGCGTCGCATGGGCGAGTAGCGGGGCAGCAGACGCGCCAGAGACGAGGTTGTTGCAACGCGGCATTGCGCATGTTGCACAGCACAGTAACTCCATCATATTTTCTTCTCTTTCTCGGTCAACGAAGCGCGTACTTCTCGCACGTTTGTTTTCGTTGCAAACGTACAGGAGCCGAAATATGTCTCCATTCAAAACGTTTTTTAATTGTTTTGTTTCTTGTTGTCTTTCTTCTTCTGTGTTTGGGTTATTTCTCTGTTCACTTCGACGCAGACATCGACGCCCTTGATGTGTTGCCTGGGCGAGTAGACGTGTCTGCGCGTAGTGTGTGAAGGAGAGCGCTATAAAGTGACTCCCATCGTTATTTTTATGAGTGGTCGTTTTCCTTTTACTATTGACAGATATTAAGGTTTCTCTCTCGCAAGAGCCCGACTCATTCAACGCCTGCGTTGCACGGAGCTGCAGCGAAGATCTCGATGATTTCCCTACGTGAGTCGCCATTGTTTCGTCAAAAATGTGTTATTTATTGTCGCGGCCTCAACCCGCCTTCCCTGACAAATGCGCCATGGACCCGCCTGTCGAAGCAAACCCTGAAAAGTCGTAGTGCAGCGCTAGTCCGGTGCTGCGGACCCGCTGTGGCTGCGCCAGCGCCGGAGCACGCGCCACGCCTGACTGGGGCACGTTGTGCTCGGCGTTTTCTTCCCCTCCCGGGACACTCGCGCTGAGACGCGGAGCCCTGTGTGCTTTATGGCTGGCTGTATGTGCCTCAGCTGCGCTGCTGCGGCGTGCACGACGCTGGTGTGCACTCACTCGAGGCGCGATACTCTCTTCTTTCTGCCACCCCTCTTCCTTCTCTCCCTTTCTCTGCTGCAGTGCCCGCACCCCGCTGGTGCGGTGTGTGAGTGTGAGTGTGTGTGCGATTGTGCGGTGGCCGCGCTGATGACCGAAGCAGTTATTTGTTTGCACATTTCCTGAGGAGACCCCTCCGGTGAACGACCCGACAACTTCTAAGAACACCAGCTGACATGCGTGCCGCGTGGCGTTGTGCGTGCCGTGGAACTGAATGATTACGTTGCGTCTACCACCTAACGACCGTTGATGATTATACGTGATGCAATCAATACTACACTACACCGAATACCTTGGATGACGTTCTGCGCGTGGCGCTTGCCGGTTGCTGGTTGCTGGTTGCTGGTTGCTGGTTGCGCGCGTGGTGTGTGCGCTGCACCTTCCGGGCAGGATGACGCCGTGACTGCGGTGGCGCTGTGTCCAATCGGTGGTGCGAGACGCCGTGGCGAGCTGCCTGTGTGTGTTGTGTTCTGTGTGCTGTGTGCGGAGTGCGTGTGTGATGATGTACAGAGTCTGCGAAACACGCAGGTCGCGGAGCCCCGGCTGTGCGCGCCAATTGAACTGCTGTATTTCTTGGGTGAACAATCTCTGATGTGCCTCCTGCGTGGCTGCTGCCGTTGCTCGTTGGACCTGTGGTATGCGCTGTGCGGGGACGCTGATGCAGACAAATCAATACTCACTCCTATGCGGAGCTGCACTGCGCTGCTGCCCGCTGTGCGGACGCGAAGATAACATGCACTACCAGCTGATGGCTCCGGTGACTGTGGATGTGTGCGGTGCGCTGTGGCGCTGCGCCTGCGCGTGGCTGTCACGTGCCGGATGCGTGGCGCTGTCGCTGCCTCCGCGCTGCTGAACGCTGCTGAGCAGAGGCGTGGTGAACAATGTGCAAAGGTGATAGTTGTATTCGTGTGTGTGCTGCAGTTGCCGCGGCGCTGTTGTGCTGCTCGCCGTTGCGGTGCCCTCGAGTCCTCACACTGCCGAGTGCGGTGCGACTGCGCGCCACTCCACCGTTTCCCGGCATGGGGAATTGGTGTGCACCGCTTTTGGGAGCTAGCGAAAGGAAGGACTGAATGCGATTATGTTTTGAATGGAACTCGTGTGAATATCAACCTCAGAGATTTGTTTGTACTTCGTTCTCCCTTTTCACGGACAGTCTTCAACTTCCGCCTTGTTCTCTTTTCTGTTCGTTTCCCGCCCACCCAGGCCCACGCCGATCCGCTTTGAGGGCGGACTGAGGTTGCAGAAGTCCGCCACCGCGTTCGTCTTTGCTCCCGTTCCACGTGAAAACGTTTCTCAGAGATAAATTGATCTGATGTCTTGCCTTCCTGAGAAAGTTGAATGCTATATAAATGCCCTCGAGTGGTCGTGAGGGTCGTGGTTTATCCCTGTACCGGATTGGGAAGTTAATGGAGGGGTGAAGCAAAACACCCTTCCTCTGTTTCGTTTATTTCTACTAACCTTTACCTTTCCCCCTTCTCCGTCTCAACCTACAAACACTGACAATTATTCCTGTGATGTTTGTGTCCTATTCGTTTTGCCCCTCTTTGCTCTGCTCTTCGCACAGTAACTCCCTTTCTGCCCTTTCTCTTACTGCTCACACTCTAAATCACCTCAACACCTACCCCCATACTGATTCATCGCAAGGATGAGCAGGGAATCGATGAGCGGCGATGTTGCGTTGGAAGCCAAGCAGGTGCCGGCCGGAGAGCCGTTCATAGCGTTTCCTGCTGGTGAGATGGGTCCGATCGATGAGATTGGCGACAGCGCGAATGTAACGGAGACCGCGAAGGAGCCAACGAGTTTTTTCTGCTGGCAGAATTTCCTTGTTGTGCTTCCGAGTCTTCTGACTGCAACGCTGTTCGGATACAACATCGGGTACGTCGGACCGTACACGAGGATATATTCCTACGCGACGAACTGCCAGCTGTACGGCGCGCAGACCTCGTGCGAGACGCTGTCCGGTGCGAAGTGCAAGTGGATGGACGCCACGACGGTGAACGCGACGTCGACGCTGGGGATGGTGTGCGGGTGGGAGGCGCCGCGCACGACGTGCTTCCTGAGCTACGATGACGAGGGCAGCTGCGGTGCGGACCACGACTGCGTGTGGAGCTACTCCGCGAGCACGTGCGGGAACAAGGTGGGCTACACGTCGATCCAGAGCGGCCTATTTGCGGGTTCTATGATGATGGGTGGTATTTGTGGAGCACTGCTCGGAGGGTACCTGACGAAATGGCTGGACTACCGCAAGAGCTTCCTGCTGATCGGTGTCATCGCTTCGGTCGGCTCTATCCTGACGCACGTGGCGACCGGCATCTCTCAATACTGGCTGATGTTTGTTTCCCGCATCATTTTTGGATTCCCGATGGGATGGACCACTGTCACGGGGCCGCATTATACCGACAAGTTCGCTGTGCGCCGCTATCAGAAGACGCTGGGCACCCTCTTCCAGGTGTCTACTACGGTCGGTTCGTTGATTGCTGCTGTCCTTGGCATCTGTCTTGGCAACACGATCGCGTACGACGCGGAGCGTGACGCGAAGGTGATGGGCCGCTTGCAGGGACTCACGGCGCTTTCTACGTTGATGTGCATCCTGACGCTGTTCATGCCGCTGGTGACGAAGGACGGGTACTCGGTGTCGAATGCGAAGTACACCGCCCCGGAAGATGATGCGACCGCTGCTAAACCGGCGGCGAAGAAGTACCCCATTTCGAAGATGGTGGGTCCGCTGCTGATTGGCGTGGCGATGGGATGTACGCTTCATCTGACCGGCATCGGAGCGAACATGAACTTTGCACCAATGATCATGTCGAACCTTGGCCTGGATCCTCTCGTGGGCAACATCATCGTGATGGTGTGGAACTGCGTGACTGCTTTCGGCGCGATCCCGCTGTCGAAGAAGTTCACGATGCGGACGCTGTTCCTGTCCTGTGCAGCTATGGGCTCGCTGTGCTGCCTGTTCCTGAGCGGCATCCCTGTGTACCCCGGCGTGACGAAGTCGACGCTTGCGAAGGAGGTGATTGGGATCATCGGCATTGCGCTCTTTATCCTTGCGTACGATTGTGGCATTGCTCCGTGCTTCTTCGTGCTGACAGTGGACGTGTTCCCAGAGTCGTTCCGCCCGATCGGTTCGTCGTTCACGATGGGCGTAATGTTCAGTTTGAATCTTGTGATCAACATCTGCTACCCGATCGCGACGGAGGGCATCTCCGGCGGCCCGTCTGGCAACCAGGACAAGGGCCAGGCTGTGGCGTTCATATTCTTCGGCTGCATCGGCATTGTGACGGTGGTGATCGAGTACTTCTTTCTGCACCCGTGGGAGGATCCGGTTGATTCCGTTCCCTCCGAGGAGTAAGGATTGTTAAAACTGGAGCACCGATGCTGCTCTTATAGTATATCTTTTCTTTTCTTCTAAGCCGCCTCAGGTGTGCTCTGTGAATCGCACGTGTGGTTCTTCTGCGCGTCGCATGGGCGAGTAGCGGGGCAGCAGACGCGCCAGAGACGAGGTTGTTGCAACGCGGCATTGCGCATGTTGCACAGCACAGTAACTCCATCATATTTTCTTCTCTTTCTCGGTCAACGAAGCGCGTACTTCTCGCACGTTTGTTTTCGTTGCAAACGTACAGGAGCCGAAATATGTCTCCATTCAAAACGTTTTTTAATTGTTTTGTTTCTTGTTGTCTTTCTTCTTCTGTGTTTGGGTTATTTCTCTGTTCACTTCGACGCAGACATCGACGCCCTTGATGTGTTGCCTGGGCGAGTAGACGTGTCTGCGCGTAGTGTGTGAAGGAGAGCGCTATAAAGTGACTCCCATCGTTATTTTTATGAGTGGTCGTTTTCCTTTTACTATTGACAGATATTAAGGTTTCTCTCTCGCAAGAGCCCGACTCATTCAACGCCTGCGTTGCACGGAGCTGCAGCGAAGATCTCGATGATTTCCCTACGTGAGTCGCCATTGTTTCGTCAAAAATGTGTTATTTATTGTCGCGGCCTCAACCCGCCTTCCCTGACAAATGCGCCATGGACCCGCCTGTCGAAGCAAACCCTGAAAAGTCGTAGTGCAGCGCTAGTCCGGTGCTGCGGACCCGCTGTGGCTGCGCCAGCGCCGGAGCACGCGCCACGCCTGACTGGGGCACGTTGTGCTCGGCGTTTTCTTCCCCTCCCGGGACACTCGCGCTGAGACGCGGAGCCCTGTGTGCTTTATGGCTGGCTGTATGTGCCTCAGCTGCGCTGCTGCGGCGTGCACGACGCTGGTGTGCACTCACTCGAGGCGCGATACTCTCTTCTTTCTGCCACCCCTCTTCCTTCTCTCCCTTTCTCTGCTGCAGTGCCCGCACCCCGCTGGTGCGGTGTGTGAGTGTGAGTGTGTGTGCGATTGTGCGGTGGCCGCGCTGATGACCGAAGCAGTTATTTGTTTGCACATTTCCTGAGGAGACCCCTCCGGTGAACGACCCGACAACTTCTAAGAACACCAGCTGACATGCGTGCCGCGTGGCGTTGTGCGTGCCGTGGAACTGAATGATTACGTTGCGTCTACCACCTAACGACCGTTGATGATTATACGTGATGCAATCAATACTACACTACACCGAATACCTTGGATGACGTTCTGCGCGTGGCGCTTGCCGGTTGCTGGTTGCTGGTTGCTGGTTGCTGGTTGCGCGCGTGGTGTGTGCGCTGCACCTTCCGGGCAGGATGACGCCGTGACTGCGGTGGCGCTGTGTCCAATCGGTGGTGCGAGACGCCGTGGCGAGCTGCCTGTGTGTGTTGTGTTCTGTGTGCTGTGTGCGGAGTGCGTGTGTGATGATGTACAGAGTCTGCGAAACACGCAGGTCGCGGAGCCCCGGCTGTGCGCGCCAATTGAACTGCTGTATTTCTTGGGTGAACAATCTCTGATGTGCCTCCTGCGTGGCTGCTGCCGTTGCTCGTTGGACCTGTGGTATGCGCTGTGCGGGGACGCTGATGCAGACAAATCAATACTCACTCCTATGCGGAGCTGCACTGCGCTGCTGCCCGCTGTGCGGACGCGAAGATAACATGCACTACCAGCTGATGGCTCCGGTGACTGTGGATGTGTGCGGTGCGCTGTGGCGCTGCGCCTGCGCGTGGCTGTCACTTGAAGTATATCTGCTGTGGAGATGCGCCTTGAGTATTTTTGCCCTCTTTGGATTGTTCACATTATGTTTTCCATTTCCTGTTGTACTTGCGGCGCAATGCTGCGGTGGTTTTGCTGTTATAGA
This sequence comes from Leptomonas pyrrhocoris, assembly GCF_001293395.1. NCBI lineage: Eukaryota > Euglenozoa > Kinetoplastea > Trypanosomatida > Trypanosomatidae > Leptomonas > Leptomonas pyrrhocoris. The sequence goes on from NW_015438375.1 coordinate 511,217, forward strand.
CTGCGGATGCGTTCTACGCGCCGCTTCCTTAGCGAGAGTTGTGTTTTGTTTTATCCGAGTGCTTAGCGGTTTCCAATTATCTCGACGAAATGAAGGGGTGACCGGAAGGGTAGCGCTGACGGTCACAATCGTTCTTATGCGTTTCCAATGTTGTTTTACTCTCTGTATACTTCCTCCTGTCGGTCACTGCCCTTGTTCTTCTTCTCCTTTCTTCTTTGTTTCTAATGCCTTCTCCGACACGCTGTTCGTTCTGATTTGGAGGTTTCTGTTTGTGTCAGCGGAGCCCACTGTGACGCTGTGCAGCTTTTCCTCCGTCGCCACACATATATTCGACGAGGTATCTACTGAAGGAATACATATATATGTATGAGTAGCAGTGTTGCTGCTGTGCAGACGGTAGAGTAACGTTTCGAGATCGGTAGTCACTAGCTTGTGTGTAACGCACTCTGTGTAGCGACATTTTTCTTTAAATACTTTGGCCGTCAAGGCAATACTCCAAGGAAGGAAGCGAAGGTACCAGATTGAGCTGCTGCCCGCTAAGCAGACAAACTCAAAGCGTTCGTTTGTCTTTTTAAAATTGCGCCTGTGCTTCCCATGTCGAGCTCAGTAGATAATGCAGGTGCGAGTGCGAGGCCGCGAGAGGGGGAGGCAGACAGCATGCCTCCTCCATCATCCATGCCGGGTCGACCTCACAAGGAGGTGATGGCGGGGGGCTCGCAGCCGCACCGCAAGCGCCCGCGACAAGGCGCGCTCGTCAACCCCATCCCCCGCGAGGTGTATCGGATGGTGGTGCGGCAGCTGCACCACGACGGCTTCCTTGCCGCGGCCTCCGCCGTGTGCGATGCGACGGGTGTGATGGTGCAGGGCGTAGAGGACGATGGGGACCGACTCTCGCGTGTGGTTGAGGCGGGTCTGAGCGTTGAGGAAATGGAGCGCAAGGCGGAGGTGGAGTTCGAGGCTACGCAGGTAGTGGAGCGTTTCTTGAGTGCCTCGAGGCTGTACGTGCCGCTGTCGCTGACAAATCGCTGGTCCATTGGCCGTCGTTGCGTGAGTATGCAAGAGCGCTTTGTGTCTGCTTCGCTGGGCGGCGTAGTTCGCGACATCTCCTTCTCACCGGATGGTGCGTACATCACGTGTGCTGGCACCAACGGCGTCGCCGCGCTCTTCTCCCTCGAGACGGTGGAGGATTTGTGCGCGCTGGACGAGGTGCGGGCGTCGAACCGCGCGAGGGCGCTCGACGGCAGCCGCGACGCCGCGGCGGTGGCCAAGGGCGAGACGGCGCCGAAAGGGACAGCCACGCGCAACGCAAACGAGGTGACGGAGCTGGCGATGGTGCGCCGCTTTCACGAGCACACGCAGTCGGTGGAGGTGATGCGCTTCCATCCACGCGAGCCCATTGTCCTCTCCGGCGGACGCGAGGGCGACGTGTACCTCCGCAACTACGCCTTTCCCAACTCGAAGGTGGTGATGAAGGCGCACGACAACTTCGCTGTTCGGTCGGCTGCCTTTCACCCATCCGGCGAGTACATGGTGGTGGCCACTGACCATCACCTGCCGCGCCTCATCAACATCCGCACCGAGAAGGTGCTGACGCCGCCCGGCACGTACGCCTCCTCGTCCGCCCACGTCGGCGGCGACGGCGAGGATGAAGGTGTCGCGGCGGTCTCGACCTACCGCCCGACGGACCGCGGCGCGCAGCACACGGCGGCGCTCTCTTCTGTGTGCTTTGCGCCGGACGGGCGGACGATGATGAGCACCAGTCTGGACGGCTCGTGGATGCTGTACGACGGCGTCAGCGGCCGCGTCATTTACAAGGCCGAAGACGCACACTCTAGCGTCGCAGTGACGAGTGTGGCCTACAGCCGGACCGGCAACGTGGTGCTGACGGCCGGCATGGACTCCATAGCGCGGCTGTGGGACCTGCGCCGGCTGAGCGCGACGCTGCGCAACTACCAAAGCCCCGAGGTGGCGTCGTTTGGCGAGCCGGCAAAGTGCTTGCGCCGGAGCATCCGGGCTGCCTTCTCGGCCAACGAGAGCCACGTCTACTGCCAGGACTCGACGCTGCTGGCCATTCAGCGCTACTGCGTGTACACCGGCGAGGTGGCCTCGACGATGACGACGCAGCCGAGCTTTGAGCAGCACGCCTTGGCGGCCAGCCCCTACGGCAACTTCCTTGTGACTGGTGGAGACGACAGTCGACTGCGCTTGTGGACGCCGACGTGGCTGCCGTCGTAGTGCGGATGAAGAGGAAAGGTTGACTCTGGTAGAGGTATTGTGATTCTTTTATGACGCGTAGGGATGCTAACCTCGTTTTTTTGGTTTCGCGAAGGATCGTATAAGGCTGTTGGACTGTGAAAGCCGCAATTATTATTAGTATCGCGCAAGCGCTGTGTGGCCATGGTTTGGCAGAGGACGACTTTCTTGGCTCTAAATTTTATATCAACTCTTCAAAAAGAAAAAAAAACAGTTGCAACTACAACCAATAGTACGGTCATTGCAATTAAAATTGAGTTCATTAGTCTTCATCGCTCTTGTTGTCGAAATGTGCGGAACGGAGACAGTTGTGCGGGCTTCGGAGTTGTGGCAATATCGTTGAGACGCGTTTTCGCTCGTCTTTCAGTTTTGCGACTTTCCAACTTTGCTGCCGGTGGCGATGTAAGCAGTTGAACCGACTGTTTCACTGGATCGCTTTGATCGACGCAAGCACCTGAATTACGTTTGGGGGCTCTTATGTTGACAAAGGGCGTTCTTTGTAAAGCCTGCTGTTGTCTGCTCTTCACCCTTCCTGTTTCTGTCGACAAATGGTTGCCGCCTTGCTTCGCCTTGTTTTCCGTCAACCCTTTCACTTTCGCGTTTCGATGAACGGCGCTGCAACGCAACAAGCCAGTACGTGACGCTACACGCCTTTGTTCTACTCACTTACTCGGCGGCGCGCGCATCGTGCACCCACGAAGAGGAGATTGGAAAGCCCCAGCGGCGGTTGTATTCGCAGCCAACATTTGAAGCGATTCATATTTTTACTCTCTCTGGTTGACTCGGCCTCCTTTTTTTTTCTGAAAGAGGTTTTCTGACAACACTGACTTGTCGTGCGTTGGCCTGCGAAGTTGCTCGCACGCCGATACAGCTGGATCTTCTGTTCCTCTGCATTCATTACAGCAGTTGTGGCAGAATAATTCGTGAGTGAATTTTCGAACTGCGCCTTTTCCTTTACATTTCTTTTTTAATTGAAAATATATGCATCTCGTTGCGCGTGTCCTCATCGTTCAGCGTTCAGCGACTTCGGTGCCCCGACCGCCCCATTTTTGTTTCGTGTTTGTGCGATAAGCGACGCACCTTCGCTTCCTTTCTTTTTTGTATTCCTGAGTATTCACTGAACGTCGTTTTCCTCCTTTCCCCTCTTTCTCCGTTGTGAAAGGGGCTTCCCATCGATTACAACCACCAGCTGCGTCTTTTTTTTTCTCTTCTGTTCTCATCACGACTGGCTTGTTTAGGTCGTGACGACGCACGTGAATCTCGGCAGAGGCAAGTTCATGCATTTTTGCCAGTGATTCACCGCTCTGTTGTAGGTGCATCTGCCTTTTATTTCTTTCGCGTTTCGTACCCCACGCGCAGGAATACGCCCAAGTCTTCACATCCACCCACACACACGCACCCGCACACGCGCAGGCAGCAATGCGGTTTTTAATCCATTCGTTGTCGTATTATTTGAAGGAGTACCCACTCCGCTCCAATCTGGTTTTGAGCACGACAGTGGGCTTCTGCGGCGACGTCGTGTGCCAGACTGTCTACGAGCCGTGGACGCAGTCGCGACCGCCTCTTACGAGGGAGCGGCTGCCCGATGAGAGCAGAGACTCCGTCTTTCTCCTCTCGGTGGACTCGCCTTTCCTGTGTGCGAGAAACATGTGGAGAGAATACCAGGCCTCATCCGGGCGACACACGGACTTAGCGAACGGTTCTCGTGGGGCGACGAGTACGACGGCGGAGAGCCAGCCGGTGGTGCGCGGCAACACCACTGTCCTCCTCGACCTCCGCCGCAGCATGATCTTCTGCAGCTTCACCTTCATTTTCGGCGTGCCGTACTTTCTCTGGGTCTACCGTCACCTCGACCGCCTCATCAACCCTGCCTTCATCACGAAGCGCAACGCCATCGCAAAAGGTTTTCTCAGCTACGTCGCGGCGCAAGTCACGAACCCCATTTACTTAACCTACGTGACCGCGTTAGACCACTTTTTCATTTACCGTGACGGGCGTGACGGACGGCGACGCGTGATGGCGATCCCAATGACCGGTACGAGCACGCAGAAGGACCGCGTGGTGGAGGCGGGCGACGAAGACGCAAAGACGCAGCGCAGCACAGGCCGCATCCGCTTTAGCTTCAGCCCTTTTCGCAACACCTCCAAAGAATTGGACCAGACGACGGTGCACAAGATGGGCTACTATTACCGCTTTGTAGGCAACACGGACTTCAACTTCCACGAGTACTACACCTGTGTCAGCACCGATGTGGAGCGCAAGCTACTCTATGACTTCCCCGATATTATGAAGTACGGCCTGATGTTCTGGTCGGTCAATTGGCTGCCCATGTTTTATTACATTCCATGCCATTTCCGTCTCGCGTACTCGTCCATGGTACAGGTGGCGTGGAGCGGGGTGATGTCGCACCTGCTGCACCGCTGGAAGAAGATGGATGGCGACGACATTCGCATGCGGCGGCACCGGCTGCACTGATCTCTCGCAGACGTGTTGTAGAATGACTCGAGAGGGGTGGGTGGGAGAGAGCGACGGATGGCGAGAAGGGGCTGTGAAAACAACACCGAGTAGACGGAAGGGAGACGATCGAGCGCATAGAGCGAGTGGGCAAAGAAGAAAGGGCACACGAAAGCGGCGCAGCGCGGGTGCGGCGGCAGCCTTCATTCAGCGCTGAATTGAATGGCGCTGATGATGTATCAGTAGTTCCACTTATCCATTGTCTGGTTTGATGTAGCTGCTTGCTCATTTCTTTTTTACCTTTCCGTTTTTGTTGTCCTCCTACTTGCCGTCTCATGTGCTTGAAAGACTGTTCCGTTGCGTGGCCCCCCGCCTTCACCCTTGTCTCTCTGTTTCTCCGTTTAACTATAATTGCTTCTCCTTCAACGTGTTGTGTAAACGAAAGAAAATCGTTTTGAAGTAACTAATGAATAATGGTTCACAGAGACACCCCATTAGAATGTATTTAAGAAAACTAAAAGGAAAACGCACTCACACACACACACACACACACACACACACACGCGAGGAGGATCCAACACGCAATCAAGTGCAGATAGCTTTTCTCCGCCGTAGTACCCTCCTGTTTTTCTCCTGTGTGATTTCTTTCTTGGCTGGTACTTGCGCTTGCTAAGGCAAAGCAGATGAAGACGCAGCTGGCTGTGATATCCAAGTCATCGCTGTAGATCCGTATTATTTTTCCAATGGCCTCTTCTACCTCCGTGATAGATGAATTTTGCTCCCTCTCTCTCTCTCCCTTGTCTCACTTCCCTGGACCCTCCTTTTCTTCCGTTTTTACGCCACGGACACGCGTGCACATGCGTCTGCGTTTATATAACGGCAAAAACGAAAATTTGTCCCGGCAACAACCACCAAATCTTGCCATGTTACATGACACGGCGGGCTCCACAGCGAAGCTTCCACAGGCATTCACACAAAGTCTGCGTTAACACACACACACGCACACAAGCAAGAGAGCTCCGACGTGTTTACGTGCAAACGCTCTTCTTTTTATCGACTGCACCAAGCACACACCCTTTGACGCATAAACCGTGAAGGTGAGTACGTGAGACGGAAAGAGAATGCTCCGACGCAGTTTTGCGCCGCTGTTGATGCGGGCCACCGCCTTCACTCTGCAAGGCTGGGGGAGCGGTGGTGGCGGCGGTAGCGGCTGGGGCTCCTCGGGGGGGCAGTCCGCCGCTGGTGGTGGGGGGTGGGGGTCGGCGGAGGATGAGGCGGCCGCACCGGCGAGCGGCGGGTGGGGAAGCGCCCGCGACGCCTCAGCTGGGTGGGGCGGCGGCGGCGGTGGCGGATGGGGCCGCGGCTGCGGCGGCAGAGGACGCGGGTCGCGGGG
>NW_015438375.1:517518-605662 GCF_001293395.1 Leptomonas pyrrhocoris
TTCCGTCGCGGCCGGCACGGGGACGGCGACGGCGGCGGCGGCGGCGTGTGGGGCCGCCCGGCAGCAGCGGACGAGGACGCCTGGAATGCGGCCCCTCCGAGCTTCCAACCGCCCGTGCGCCGCGTCGACCCGCTCTCGCTGACGGCGGTGGAGGTGGAGGTGGACGGCGTGAAGAAGCTTGTTGGACAGCGCGTGCTCGTATCCGGGCTGGCGGACGACACGACGTGGCACATGCTGAAGGACCACCTGCGCCAAGCCGGCGACGTCACCTTCTGCCGCACCTTCAACAGCGGCCGTGGCATGGTGGAATTCGCAACGCCTGAGGAGGCTGCGCGGTGCATTACGGAGCTGCAGGCCTCCGAGTTAGAAGGGGGTACGCTCTACCTCCGCGAAGATCGCGAGGACACCGTGTTGATCAACACACGCCGCAAAATCCGTGAGGCTCGGGAGGCGCAGCTGCGGGCTCGGAAGGAGGAGGCCGAGAAGGCGCGACGTGCGAAAGCCGTGGAGCAAGGCGACGTCCCTGAGCCGTCGTCGTCGTCGACAGCGCAGCCGTGATGCGATAACGCTCTTTGCTCAGCTTGATTGGTGGACGACTGCTCGCGTAAAGGCGCTGACCAATATCGCCACGCTTTTTTGGAGTGCTCTTTTAGGAGCGTGTTTCCCATCTTCAGTGGAGCGGGCGACATTCGGGTCTCGGTGAGGTAAGAAGGGTCTTGTTAGTCATTTTTCGGCATTCCTCACCTCTTATGTGTTCACCATTTGTCTTTGTCAGTGTGTGGTGAGGGATGCTCTGGGGGATTTATGCGTTCACGGGTACGGCGAGCTTTTCGCAGCACAGATGATTTGCTGATTAACAACATGAAAAAACGTATGTTCCATTCCAACCTTGTGTTTAGTGCGCGAGGAGAGGTGTCTCAACGGCGGTAGAGGAAAGGAAGGATCCACCATCTTCGGGACAAAGGATGGTGCTTGCACACCGCCTTTTTTTTGTCTGTGCAACACGACGGCCTTTTTGGCGAGGTGACCTGGCCGCTTTTTGTGTTGCTGTTTCAAAGGTCCATCGTCGGTGGGGGTCAGGTCCTGCAATCGTTGCCTCGCCGATTGCACAAGCGCGCTGTCGTCGGTTGGCTGCTTCGCTTACCCGACGAGTATTTGTTACTTGATGTCTGCGGAGTGAATTGTGATGGGTGGAGAAGGTGGACAAACGCGCTGAACATGTTTCTCCCACATATTGAATCTTTTCTTTCACTCAATGCTTTTTGTTTAAATGGATGAAGCTGAAGGGACAAGCATTTGAAGAAAGCGACGTGCCGAGTGGCGAAGGTTGAGGGTTGCTGTGCAAAAGCATGTCAGCGAACGCCTAAATTCCACTTGCGCTTTCTTCTTTTCACCACATTCCCACCCACCCACGAAACCGCATGCGTGTAGCGCAGCGCGTTGAGTTTTCTCTCTCGAAGGGGAGAGTGGAAAAACTGATTCTGTGCCTCGGCTACGACGATGGCGCCCTTGTCTCTCGCACCCGCGGCGCCCTCGCCACGCGCGTGACACAGCATCTCTTACGGCATTGCCAACCAGGGCAGAGCGACGTGCACAACCCAGAGGTGACGCGCGCCAACGCACGCGATCGGCACGGCCGGCCGCGTCTCTTCTACGCGGCGCAGGAGAGGCAACGCCGACGCGGCAACCGCCACGGCCGTGGCGAGGCGTTGCGCACTCCGCAGACGTGGGACACGAGTCGCGTCGTTGACTTCATGGGTGTGTGGTGCGACCGTCTGTTGCTGGGCGATGACCGGCGGCCATCGCGGTGTGCGGTACTGGAGCCGCACGTGCCGCCGATGCTGTGGGGAGAGTCGATTGCACGGGTGGCGCAGTCGCACCGGTGTCTCTCGAGGGACGACATTTTAGTAGTGAAATCGGACGAGTCGCTGCCTTTTGGTGTAGTGCGGCTTCGATTCGAAGCACCCGCCTGCACCGCCGCCGCCGCAGCAACAACAGCAAGTGCAGTGCAGACGTCCTCCGCTTCGTTTTTGCGCGGCACAACTACCGTAAGTGAGGCGTTGAAGTTGTTTACCGCACCCCAGCGACCGCCTTCGTATCTTCAACTCGGCATAGGTGCTGATCACGGGACGCAATCTCTCTTCACCACCGAGGAGACGCACTTTGCTGACCACCTTCTCCTTCCCCTCTGCACCTTCACGGCAGCGCTGTGGACGGCAAGCCCGCACAAGGCAGCCGACTACGTTGCCGCGCTCACCGCCAGGCCGGAGACGCTCACCGAAGCGACGGCGAACCACCGGCTCTGGCGCACGATGCAGCACGCGATGTTGTCCACGCGAGACACGGCGCTGCTGCGCGCCTACTTCAGCGATGCAGCGCTGGATGCCCGTTTCAGCCCGGCGCAAACGCGTTACTTCGCCGAGACGCTGCTGCGGCGGTTGCGTGAGGAGGAGTTGCAGCGCTGAGTGCTGCACGCCACGACGCGTCCCTCCTCAGCCTCCCCCCCCCCCCCCCGGGGGTACGGGGCTGTCTTGGCCGCTGTTTTTCCTCCGTTTCTTTTTTTTTGCCACCACTAATCTTTTTGCTTTGTGCTGCTTTCCATGGGCGCTTCAACGACAGCGGATATGCGCTACCGCAGCGGTAGCTGAGATGCCGACAGAAAAAGGCGCAACACGCGCCTTCGTTTCCACTCCGGACCTTGGCCCCTATTAAAAAAAAGGGGGGGGGGCGACTTCCTTAACAGGTCGATGTTTTTCCTTGGGGAAGTTGGGGAGGGCGATTTCCCTCCCCCTCTCTCATTATGCTTTCACGGGCCGCATCTCCCTTCCTTGACTACCATCGCCGCAAACACAAATAACAGAGCTGCATTAGACGTTTTAGTGACTGTCTATTCACCCCTTTTATCAAGCACAATATAAGCCGCTTTCAAATCACTGCAAACCACCCGAGCAAACGAAGCTGCGATGGCTGCGCGAGCACTGAAGCTGTACGTGGGGGCGACGTGCCCCTTCTGCCACCGGGTGGAGATCGCGGCGCACGAGAAGAAGGTGGCGTACGAGCGCGTGGTGGTGGGCCTGCGGGAGGACATGCCGCAGTGGTACAAGGAGATCAACCCGCGCGAGACGGTGCCGACGCTGGAGGTGGGGGAGGCGAAGCGACTGGTGTTCGAGTCGACGCTGATTGCGCAGTACTTCGACAACATCGGGACGCCTGCGGGGTCGTTGATGGGCTCGTCGCCGCTGCAGCGCCACCGTATCGAGTTCTTCCTGAGCCAAATGGGCGACTTCATCGGCGCTGCGCACCAGCTGCTGGGCGATCCGCTGAGCGCGGAGAAGCGCAAGGCGGTGGCGGAGAACGCCGCTTACGTGGACGGGCTGCTGGCGGCGAACCAGACGACGGGCCCCTTCTACTTCGACGAGGAGTTCACGATGGCGGACGTGGCGCTGGTGCCGTTCCTGGTGCGGCTGAGGCCTGCGATGATGTACTACTCGGGCTACGACGTGTTCAACAAGGCGCCGCGCATGAAGGCGCTATGGGCTGCGGCGGCGCAGCGGCCATCAGTTCGCGAGACGACGCTGCCGTCAGATCAATGCGTGGAGAACTACCGCCACCTGGTGCCGGAGAGTGCGCCGATGATGGGCGCGAACGGCGGGTACGTGCTGTACGGGAACAAGGCATGCCCCTTCGTGGACCGCGCGCGGCTGGCGTGTGCGCTGCGGCGTTTCAAGCCGTACTACGTGGAGATCGCCCTGCACCCGCAGCCGGAGTGGTACAAGTTCATCAACCCTCGCGAGACGGTGCCTGCGCTGTTCACGCCGGAAGGCGAGGCGGTGCACGAGTCACAGCTGATTGCGAACTACGTGGACGGCATTGCGACGGAGGGTGCGGCGCTGCTGCCGCGCGGTGACGCGGACAAAGAGTACGAGGTGACGTTCTTCATTGACAACGCGAGCAACTTCGTGGGCGCCATGTACTACTTCACCAGCCACCCAGAGGACAAGGACACGAAGGCGGAGCTTCTGTGGGCTGCCGGTGAGCTGGAGAAGCAGCTGGCAAAGCACCCCTTTGGCGAAGGTCCGTTCTTTGGCGGCACACAGATGAACCTGGGTGATGTTTCCGTTCTGCCTTTTTTGGTGCGCTTGAAGGCCTACACGCCCGCGCTGACGGCAGGCTACAACTTGTTCAGCGAGTTCCCTCTCTTGTCTGGACTGCTGGAGGCTGGCATGGCGAGCGCGGAGGGCAAGGAGGTCTTTCTCCCACTGAACGAGTACCTGGAGGGGACATTGGCCCGTCGCAACCGCAAATGAAACGATCGCTGCTTGTTCCCGCCCGAGTCCTTCTTTCTCTGGGAGCCGGGTGTCTTCGACAAAGCGTTGCTGTCCTCTTGCATTTCAACGAGGAGGGCCACAGTCAAGCCGGTGCGTGGAAGCAATGATCTGTGTGGATTGCGCAAGAGACGAGATGACGCGAAAAGCGTATGTTTACCTTTTTTTTGTTTCTCCTTTCTTCTCGGCGCTTGTGTGCTGCAAGGGGACTCGCTTGTTGAAAGCAGCTCCTTCAACCCCTCAATATTTATCGTGCTATTACCACTTCTATTGTTATTACTACTTTTGACGTCTCGATCATTACTGTTTTCATGCTGTCGAATGCCGCCGCCGGCGTATTTTCCTTCGCTGACTTCGTCTTACCCGACGCGCGTCACTTTCGTTTTAAAGAGGGGACACGTGCCGGACGCGCCGTAAGGCGGCGTGCTCTCCGTCAAGTGGATTTCTATTCACCTTATTTACCCTATTCCTATTATTCGTGTGGCTTTTTGCAGGCTGTACGCTACCATCACGTGTGAGGCTTTCGTTGCGCTGTTTTCTGGATTCACCGACATGTCTCTCCCATTGCGCAGTCGACACAGCTGAGGCTTTGCTGCAAGGCAAAGCCGGCAAATAAAGCAAAGTACTGCAACTCACTCTAAGTTCCGTGTAAACTGTGCCGGAGTGCACCGGTTTTTCGACGGTGATGGTTGGAACACCGTCACTTCATGCTTCATCGCGTCATAATTGGATGAGAGAGCTCCGTGGTAATGCTCGCACGCATGAGCTTTTTTCCCCTTTTCGTGTCTGCTGTGCTTCCAACTGGGAGCACTCAAATAAACGGCAAAAATAGCTGTTTTTTTCCCTTCTTCCTGATTTGGGTGTCTGCGGTGACGCCGCAGGCAGAGGCGCGAACACAATTTTTTTCGCTTCTCTCTCTTTATCCTTTTGAATCGTCGGCTCTTCATCTGTGCAGCTGCGTGGCGGGCACCCTGTAGCACCGCAAACCTCTTCGATTCCCCTTTTCAACTTTAAATTCCTTCCCTCGTGAGGATGGTATGGCTGCGACGTTCTGCGGTGCTGCTGTCGATCTGTGGGGCGACACTCCTCCTGACGCTTTTCTGCGTGCCATTCAAGCGCAGCGCCAACCCATTTGGCGTGCGCTGTGGGCGCAATGCCTCGACCAACAGGAACGAGTGAAGCCGCTTTCAGGCGAAAGGAAAGAAGGACACGATCGCCCTCTCCAAGGTGGCCTGGCAAAGGCGGATGCAGCGGTGATTGTGGCAGGATTTGTGCTGAGTGTGACACGCTCTACCGTGACCGCGGCTGCCATCGCTGCCGAAGCAAACACCGTTGATTCCCCGTCAGAGACGAATGCGCACCCATTGCCATTGTCACGGGGGGCCAGGCGGTACCTTTGCGTCTCCCTCGGCTCCGGGTCTCGCTGCCTCGGCGTGCGTGACGCAGCATCCAACACTGCCGAAGAGGAGCTGCAGCGCGCCTTTGAGCTGCGCGACGGCCACGCGGAAGTGATGGCGCGTCGTGGTTTGCTTGCGTTTCTGATCGAGCTCGCCGAATGCGGTGTGCGAGCTTCAAATCAAGAAGAGGCCATTCACGTTCCCTTCTTGCAGAGGGTCATCGTGCCTGCTGAGACTTCGAACACGTCGACGTTAACAGCCAACAGGTGTGGGTGGGCGTTGCAGGACGATGTTGAGGTGCATCTCGTGTGTTCGCGGTGGATGTGTGGATCTTTGGCAGCGGTCGCGGGTGGCGCCGGTCGCAGCGGCCATCTTTTACTACGTGCCGGTTGCCGCTGCTGGGCAAACAAGTCGGCTGAACGAACAGCGGAGCAAGAGGAGGAAGTGCAAGGCCATGTGTGTGCCGGCGGACACGCCGCAGCGCCGTCTCCGATCCTTCACGTACAGAAGCATGTAGTCGCTGCTCACTGCTCCCCGCTGGACGACGCTGGGAAGTACGCCAAATGCGCGCGTGTTAAGCCTGGCCGAGGGCGGCCAAATCTGACGATGTCCTGCACGGACAAGGTGTGGCGGTGGAGCGTGCTGGGGCTGCAGGGCCGCCGACGAGCGACGTTGTTCCCGAAACCGATGCGCCTATCGTCGGTGCACGTACTCCGATCGCCCAACGCGCCGCCGGCGTCGATGGCCGAGAGTGTTGCAGGCGCCGCCGCGAGAGCGCGGGAGCTCTTCCAGTGGAGGACGCGGTCGTGGTGGCCGGCGCTGGATGCCGCGGAGCTCGCACGCGTCACGCCCACGTTCTCCTTCTTTTTCGCACCTTCACGCACCGGTGCGGCGGCTCCCTCGGTGTCTTCGTCCCCGCCTCTGGTGGGAAATGAGCGCGAGGACAGCAGCTACTCTCGCTCCCGGTGGCTGACGGTGCACCACCCACCCGCCGCTTCCTCCCCTACCCAACTGCGCAAACGAGAGCGAGAGGAAAGCGCGGGGGTAGACGGCGCGGGTAGGTGCGCGGCTCTGCGGTGCGATTGGCACGTAGAACACACCTCTGCTAGCCACAATTCTCTCGTGCTCAACACCAAGGCGGGGCTCCCGCAGGGTATGACCGCCCGCGCCCTCCAAAGACGCGGCGGTCTGCCAACAAAAAACTCAAATGCTGCTGCAGCGGAGACGGAGACGCGTGCGTCTGTGTCGGCAACGACAGAATCCATGTGGCGACACTGCCCCCTCTCACGGCCATGGATGGCGCACCACGTGGAGCGTGCCAGTGCGGCAGCCAACAGCGCCGCAGCGACGGCTTCGTGTACTCTTCCCTCTTCTTCCTCTTTTCTGGACTCCATGACGCTTCTGCCTATGGGACAGCTTGCCCACCAGCACCATGTGCGGCCAGAACAGGCGGGCAATGACAACACCTTGTTTCTGTGGACTACAACGGAAGGCAATGCAGAGGAGGAGACAGAGGCGGTCGAGAACACGCGGCGCTCCTGCATGTCAGATGTGGAGGACAGTGCGTCAGCCCTCTGAACTGGTGGAGAGGAAACGAAGGCCTGCCATCAACACCGTTTTCTTCTCTCCAACGGCACAAGTGGTGAAGCGTAAACTGTTGTTTCAGCTCATCGTGATTCTGTCACTTTAGGAAGCCAGCAAACGTCATCAACACTATCAAGATTTTACTAGAATCTTTCCAGCGGATGAATACAACCGCTCGCGGAGGGGCGCGCTTTTGAAAAGACCCACAATGATATTTGGGGTTTCCTTTTTTTTTTCTGAGAGGATCATCCTGTCAGCGATGCACCGTCTCCGAATCCCAAACCGAACCTTTGCTTTTTATCAATGAAAAGCAATAGCTGGCCAAAGTCGCTTCCATCGATGCGCACGCCGCGGGCGCCGTCTTTCTTGCATTCCCTAATTGCTTGTTGTCTTCCTCCCTCTTTCTCTCCCGTTTTCTTTTTCTTACATTCTCTTTTCCCGCACGTCTGGGCTTGGCTCACACCCCACCACGGATTAACCCCCCCCCCTCCCCCCATCTCAGTAGGTTAAACTAAACCGTAACTTTAATAAAGAACCATTTGATTCCAATCTCGTTCGCTATTCATACTTCACTTACTTTATTTCTTCCTTTGCACGCCGTGCTTCCCCTTTGCAGTGCAGCACATCATCATCATCTTTTTGTTTGTTTGATTGTCTTTTACGCATAACACCGTGCCCGCAGTCGCTACCCCCTTTTTTTTCATTTACCGTCACTTTGCTGAGGCGAAGAAGTCAAAAGCCTCTCTCACTCGTGGTGCACTTATACTACATCACAGACCAGGAAAAGCAGACGTTATTGCTGCCAGCTGTGCCATTAGAGCTTCTTTATCCACCCGCACGTTTCATATTCCTCTTCTGTTGTTACGCTTAAGTGTGCTAACCGCAGCATTTATATTTCTTTTTTTTTTGTTCCTATATCTTTCCTTTTTCCTTTCCCCGTTAGTGCGTGTGCATCACCACTGAGCTTAACTGGAATCCGACAGAATATATATTTTTACTCAGGGGGTGTTGAGACACACAAACAAGGTGAGCAACGCAGTGGAGCAGACGTAGAGACCATTTCAGCAGAGATCGGAGGAAAAGGTTGATCTGAGGAGGACGTGTCGGAAGTACGAAGTGCGCGAAAGGCACCGTTACAACTGATAAGCTGTACTCCTCGTGGCTGCGGTCGACACCAAGTGTTGTTTTAAAGAATCACCGCAGCAGGCCAAATTAACTGCTTCTTTTTATTTTTGAAGTCTGCACTCTGTGTTGAGCTGTTCTTGTTTTCACTTTGCCACCTTTGCATTCTTTTTTTCCCCTTTTTTTATTATCTTTTGTTCACTAAAAAGAAACCTTCCTTACCACTTTTGTTTTCATCATTTTCACTTCTCCTATCACTTTGTTTACCCACACACGCGCACACAATAAGTTACCTGGCATTCTATCTCTTTCGTGATTCATTCTTCTCTCTTGCCACTGTCGTTCTTTCCATCTTTCCATCTTTCTCTTTCTCGTCTCACCCTTCCACGCATATCATTCGTGTTTTCGTCGAAGACGGATCAAACCGTCCCCCCTTTTTCCTTAAAAAAAGAATACTATTGATCGCCTTACCCTCTGACGGAGGAAAAAATCGCAAAGACCGGCCATCGATTTCGATCTCTCCCGTGCTGCGTTTTGTCGTCTCTTCCGGCCCGTCTACCGTGAGGGAGTAAAGCAGACAGCCCATATTTTCCCTGTCGCCCCTGTTTTCCCTCTTTTTCGTTGTTTTAGCGGCTTTTCTCCCTCCGTTCTAATTGTTTCCGTCCACCGTGTGTTTATTGTGCCCTTGGCCTTTTCTTTTTTTTCTCTCTTCCCCGACCCACTCTAAGACTCTCTTAAGCTGAATAATACTTTTGCTTGTTTCTTCTTGGTTCTGTTCTTAGGGATCTTAATCAAAAGAACACGTCTTAGTTGCGTAAGCAAGGTGTTCGCCGTCTTGTTCGTGTTTGCACGCAAACAAAACCGCTGCTCCCTCACAGCAACGTCGGTGGCAGTCAAGGTGGCGTACCCACAAACTAATCTTTTGTCTCGTCGCAGGTTTTATTATTATTATTATTGTTCTACTTACTTGCCTCTGGCAGCTCAGACAGGGAAGCGCGGATACATACGTGTCTTCACTCGTGCACCTACACGTAAACCGACTCTGCCCAGGTGCTTGTCGACGTACGAGCTCTTGCGCGTAAGTGCTTCGGAGACACTGAGCGGCGCACCGCTTCTGCTACTCGCACGCCTTCCCGAAAACACATTCACACGTCAACGTCACCGGGCTACCTAACGGCACCTTTTTTATACTACTTGTCGTCTTTGAGGAAGCAAGTCGTGGAAGTGAGAGCGGAAGACAACGCATTCCAGGGCAGACGCACCGCTTTTTTGTGTGCGTGTTGCAGTCTCTGGCGCACAAAGAACATTGCCAAAGGAGAGAAGTTAATCAAAGTAGAAGAAACACGTTCGGTGCGTCAGGGTAGTCCTTTCTTTTCTTTGGACTTCTCGCGTTTCTAATGAGTCAGCCAAACAACGGAAACGAAGGCGGTTCACAACATTCCACTTTTGCTGGCTTTCCCTCCATCATGGGCGACGTTCCTCCAAATGCCAGCGCGGCTGGATTGAAGGGCAACGCCCTCAACTCGAGCTACATGAACTACAGCGGCAACACAAACAGAATCACGGACATGCAGAGTATCTCGTACAGTCGCGACCTCACCCAGGCCAGTTCCATGCGGAACAGCACCAGTGCCTTGCGGATTACCTCTCCAGGCTGCTTTGACGGTGGGATGTTCACACACGTTCCAGCGCCCCCCACCGCGATGTTGCGCCGCACGATCGACTCCATCGACCAACTCGCCGCCTCGGGGGTTCAACGCTTCGACAACAGCCTCAGCTTCTCGGCGAGTGCGTCGTACGTGCCCGTAGGGACGCAGCAGTGGGGATGCGTGCCGCCTCCGTCGTCTGGACCGGAAGGCACGCAGAGCGCCGCCCCTTGCGTCTACACCAAAATCCCTCCGAACGGGGTGTTAGTGCGCATGATGGACCCGGCAGGGAATGCTGTATGGCACATCCAATCAGATGGCAACACCATTCCCCCGCCACCACCGCCACCGCTGCCTCACCAGCCGCAACAGCGGCCGCAATTGCAGTCACAGCAGCAACCGGCCGTCGCCATCGCTTCTCCGACGCAGACGTCGGTGCGTGAAAGCCCCGGCTCCTCCTTCGTCCCGGCGCCGGCGACAGCCGCCACGACGGTGGCCCCACCGCCTTTTAAGGTGTCGCCACTCGCGTGGAACCTGCAGGCGCCACTCGGCGTCGCGGGGGGTGCGGGGGACGCCTCGCCCGACACCCAACCCAGCCGGAGCACGACCTCTCCTCGCACCGAAGGCGATGCGGACGACTACGAATACGAGCCCTACAATTCCAACACTCTCGCCAACCGCCGCGTCGGCTCCCTTGACCGGGTGCGCTGTAAGGTGCACGGAAAGGAGCGCTCGGCGCAGAACATGGTCATGGTGCGCAGCAAAGCCACCAACGAGATACACTGGCGCTGCAAGCGGTCGAGTCAGTGCAAAGTGCGTACGATCGATTGCGATGACGCCGCGCTCAACAGCAACGAGAACGCGCTGCGCAACAACGGCGCGGAGTCTCTGATGTCGCCCACGCCTGACCAGGTGCCCGCCGTCTCGCTGAACCAGTTCTTCCCCAACGCAAGTGTGCCATGGAGTCGCCGACCCCCGGCGCCGCCGCAGTACTCACTTGTGTCGCCCAACAACGGTGCGCTTCCAATGAATGCCAGCTTCCAGTCCATGTCCCAGTCAGTGCACGCGTACACGCCAGACTACGTGCCATCAGCAGCTCAAGTGGTGACGCTGCCCTCCGCTTTTTCGCAGAACCATCCGCCGTACGCGGCAAACACTATTTACTATCCAGTGTATGCCCAGGAGAACGCCCAGCAACCACCGCCGCCGCCGCCGCCTCAGCCACCGCAGCAGCAAAGTGGGTTTGTGACGGTTAACGGAGTACCGTATCGCCTCGTTCATGTAGAGGCTCCTTCGACACACATGCGCTAGCGAGATTGGACGTGAAACGGCAGCGTGTGAACTCACGGGAAAAAGCCGGGCGTTTGGTCCTTCTTCTTTTTGCTTCCTCCCTTCTTTTCTCTTTGCAAAACATGATTAAAAGGGAAAATAAGGAACGGCAAAAAAAGAAACCTGCTTATTTGACGTTGTACAGGCAAGGTTTATCGTGTGAAAAATGCAGTGCTGTATGGAGTTCTGATCACCGCAGTAGTTTGGATCGTTCTACTTAACCTCGTATCTTTCTTTTTGTTTTTCAAGTTAGCTCTCTCTCTCCCTCCCTTTTTTTTTGGCTAATTCTTCTAACCTCTACCGTTTGAGTTCTGCGTGGAAATAGCTCTTCTCTTTTGTATAATTTTTCCCGGTCATCGTTTCTGGCAATGTGTGTCGAGCATGCAAGCTTACTGAAAAGAGTAACGAAAGTTTCCTTTTCTTTTACCTCTTTAGTTCCGCCGATGCATACCATTTTCGATAGAAAGACGCCTCTTTTTATTTTTCTCTTTCAAACTTCCGAATTTCTTCGTCTTTGTTTACCTCAATATTGCTCTCAGCGAGTTTGCCGTACAAAGTTGTGTTTTCCGTTGCGAAGTTGCTCTCCAGCTTTCGTGACCGAATTGCTCGGTTTCTATTTCTTTTACTTCTTTTTCCCAAGAACAAAGAACTATATAACTTTCTTGTTTCTTCGCTATCATTTTTTTTTTCTTGACTTCACTCATCTACTTCGCTTTTTCCTTTTTTTTTGGCTTTGATGACATACACCATCGTCTCTTCCCTTCTCTTTCGCGCATTTGTGCATGCGTTGGAGAGCTCTGTTTCTTCTTCTGTGTGTACTCCGTCAAAATTTATCGCCTACTTTTTCGTTTTGTCGTCTTCCTTTTTCTTCTTTGGGCGGTTTCGTTTCCGTTCCCGAATGAAAAGAAAAATCTTTTCCCCCTCCTCCTTCGTGCAGTGTTCTTTCCTTTTGTTTTCGCCTTTCTTTCTCCCGCAAATAAGCCGAGCGTACAGGGCTGAAAGCTTTGCTTCGGTAGAGGAAGGAGAGCAGCACGTGCAGAAGAGACGCACTCCATACCACGTCGCTGCTCCGCCCCTCGTTCTTTTTTCCCCCTTTTCTTCTTTTCAAGATTCCTTTCCATTCGTTCTCGATCTACACCTCCCCCCTTTGTCGTCTTCTGCGTTCCTCTTTCCTCTCTCCTCTCTCCTCTTTCCTTTCTCCTCTCTCCCTTCTTCTTTGTCTCGTGCATCCAAGCCTTCCCGCGAATGTTAAAAGCTCTCAAAAATGGTTTTTCTTTCCCCGTTGGGACGATACGGCAACTGCGTGCCGAAGCAGCAATCACCTGTAACGCGTCTTCTTCTGTGAAGTGTCATCCTTTGGATTACTGGTTTGGACTGTCCTTGCTCTTCGTTTTTCTATTCGTGTTTCAGCAGCTATACAGTATGTTTTCTACCCCTTTTTCTTCCCCTCTCTTCGTGTATATTTTATAAAAGAAAAGAACTCTTGCGAAGTTGTAAGAGACCATTTTCTTGTGTTTTCTCTTACGCACACACGCACTCCCTTTTGGGTGTCTTCTCCGCGAAGCAGCTTGCCGTGTCTCGGACAATAGTGATGAATTCTGTGAGGTTGCGGTAGACACAGGCTGCTATTTTTCCCCTTTTGCGAGACTCATGTGCGTGTGCGTGTACGTGCGTGTGTGTGTGTATGTGTGAGTGATGGAAAGGCACAACACGGTTTTAACCGGGTCATAACGAAAGCTTGATCGTAGTTCTCGCAAATCAGTGGAGTGAATAATTTTATTTCCTTTATATCTTTTGTTTTCCTCTTCTCATTTTGTTTCTTTGGACTACACCAGAAAAGGAAAGCTTCTGTCATTCGCCATTCACATGCGCTGTCGAGACGCTTGCTGCTGCTTTGTGTGTTCTGTGCTTACGTCCTTTGCTCCCTGGCGGAAGAGAAAGGCAGCGTGTGGAAGTGACAGTATGGTCGCTCGGAAAGGCACTGGGCAACAGAAAAATAAGAAAAAAAAAGCCGTTGGTTTCCTGATAACGTTCATTAATCTATATGTATGCCTTTTCATTCTCGTAATTCGTGTGGTGCGTTCCTAAGTTTTCTTCGCTGACTCCGCTTTTACGCTACACAAAAGCCGAGACGAGAAATTTAATTTTGTTCGGCGTCTTTTTCTTCTCAGTTTATTTTGAGTTCTTTTTCATCCACCGATAATTGCGCAGCGTTGAAGTGCCCGCATACGGGAACGATAAATCTCTCTGTTTGAAATATATATATTTCTAGCTCAACTGCGTTCTCACGTCATCGAAAGTTGTAGAGTACGAAGCACACTTTATATATATATATATATATCCTGTAGAAGGTTTGAAGCGAGCGAGGCAGACAAGAAGAAAGAGGTTGAGACCGACACGTCTGGAAGTGGTCGTGTGATGTTCTGCTTTTTATAATCCGTTTTCGTTTGTCATGCTTTGTGTTTTGCCTTCTTTTCTCTTTCCTGTTCTCTTTTCTCTTCTCTTTTCTTTTTAGTTATTATCAGAAAAAAAGGGAATCATGCGCTGAGCACGATCTTAAGTAGCGCATTAGGCTCGACTACGCTGTGCACCCCAAATTGTTTGAATGGAGGGGGGGGGGGGGGAGGTGCCTCTTGTTGGTGTTTCATGCAGTGCTCGAAATTTATATGGCACACTAATTCAACGTGGAGATCACTCCTGGTAGAGCTGTGGACGATGCTAGCAGCAAGGCGGCGACGGGTTACTCTTCCACACGCTGATTCTTTTTTATTCCTGTTTTCCCTGTTCCTGTCTTCCTGTGGGTACACCGCACGTGTGACTTTTATTTCCGTCTTCTATCTTTTTTTTTTTGTTTCTCGCTAGCGAATTCGAGTGTTCTCTTGTGTTGTACCATCTTTGTTGTGACGATGGTGTCAGCTTACGCTTTTAATCTATAAAACAACAACAACAACAAATGTTTCCTCTTGCTGATTTGAGTCTGATTGTGTCCTCGCCTTTCTTTTTTCTCCCCCCTGTGGTTGTTGTTGAAGTGTCTTTATTTTAGCCGCACAACGATGTACTTTACGGTAGAAGCGTTTTTCTTTTTTCAAATATTCGTGTTTTTTTTTCTTCTATTTCTTCTGTTCTTGGCGTTCACATCCACACACCTTCAACGTTGCGCACTATTCTGTTCTTTCTTTCTTTCTCTTTGAAACGTTATTCGTGCTGCGAGGTGACCGAAAACCAAACCCCCTCTCGTGTTTTCCCTCTTTGAGTGCTCTCCTCTGTTTACCCTCCCTCGACTCTCATTTTACAAGTCTCGCTTTTTCTTTTCTTTTCTTTCAGATGCTTTTCTTTGCTCTGTTTATGCGCACGCAGAGATGAGTGCAGGCTATTTTTTGTATTTTTTTCGCGGTCCACAACTTGCTCTCATGACTTGCAGAAAGTCTTTCTAACTCGCTTATTCCCTCCCTTCCCTTTCTCCCACCTCCAGTGCTTTTATGTTGTTGTCTCTTTCTCTCTTTCTTATTATTTCTATCCTACGCTGTCAAAGAATATCATCAAACATGATTGGCGGTTTTAAATCGTTGTTCTCCGTTTCTCTCCTGTTTGGCGCTCTTCTCGAAGCCGCTAACAAAGAAGAAGTAAAGAGTCATGCATTCCTTCAAAAGGTTGACACATCACTGCAAATATATAATTATCTTTACTGCATGCAACTTTTCTTTTCCCATTTAGCGCGCAGACGCCATCGCATCGAAGTCGAAACCTTGTTTTTTCCTCCTTTGTTTTCCTCTTGCTATTAACGATGTATCGGCTGGTTTCTCGCTGCAGGTGACGGATTGTAATTCAATGTATATCTTTTTCCTTCGCTATTCAAAAAAAATAAACGTAACCGTAAACATAAAACGCTTGTTGTTTGCCTTGCATGCTTTTCTTTTTGTATTCATCATAAAAGCGCTCCCTTTTCTCCTTCCTTCTTTTTCCCCCAAAAAGTGAAATCACCCTCTTGCTTTCGGTATCGACACCAATTAATAAGGAAGAAGGACCGAGAAGATGCATTTGCAAATCCACCTCTATGAAGGTCGTCCAAACAGCTTCACAGCTTTCTTTTCTGTTTCTACTTATCACGTAATGTACTCTTGCTTTCTTTCCTCCGCCATTACCACCGTCGCGCAAACTTATCAACGATGACGGTTCAGTCTAATCGCTTTCCCATTTTTTGTTTCCAATTGGTGCTTTCGTTGTTTTCCTCCGTTCGATGAGCCGTTATGATTTTCTTCTGCGTTTTCTTAGTGCGAGCTTGCGTTCTCAAAAAAAGAAAAAGAAAAAGTTTTTTTTGAATCTAGGCAGTTTTATATCTACTTTTATTCGCATAAGCTGCGCTTTTGCTCTTTTCACGAGTCTCCTTTCCACGTACCAAGGAGTACCGCTGCGAAGGCTCGTGTATTCTGATCTTTCCTTCTCTTCTATATAATGAAACGAAAACGCAAGCGCGAATGCGGAGTGCTCCGTCTCTTGCTGCACTGTTCTCTCGTGATGCCCTGCCCACCATACATTTTTTTTCCCTCCAAAAAACGTATATGCGCACAGGCAGCTATTTCAAACCGCTACCCAACGGTAACGGAGGCAATGGCAGAAGTGGCCACTCGCGCAAAAGCGAATCTTTGTTTTTGTGAAAGCTTTTTTCTGTTTCGAAACGGTGCTCTGTCGTGGAGTTTTCCGCAAAAAAATTATATAATGAAGTTTTGTTGTCTGCACTTTATATACGTTTGTTTTACTGCTTTCTTCTTCAGTTGTTACTTGACTGTTTTCAATTCAGCGTTTTGTATTCGATCGGCCACGGTATTTTTGTTCTCTTTCCTTACTTGTCAAAAAAATGTGATCGATGCAACCCGGCACTTCAAAATCAGCGGCTTCAGAACTTTTTCTGTTCTTCCACCTTTATTTGTCTCCGTAGTGTGCGCCACGATTGAGTGAGTGAGTGAGAGAGAAACCTTTGTGCTATTTTTGTAGAAGACGACGATAACAAGGTAACCCCGCGAAGAGCAGAATTAGAGTTGTAAAGAGCAATCCTGTTTTACCGTGTTGTCTAGCTACATGACCAGTGGCGACAACTACTGAAAGGGAGTCAAGCCGCTTTATTTCGCAAACTCCCCTCCGCTCCCGTTTCTTCTCTTTTATTATCATTATTATCACTACTATTATATGTTTTCCTGTTCTTTTCTCCGTTTTACTGACTGCACTGTGGAGCTCTTAAGCCTCCGTAAGTGCTCTGTCCGTCCTGTATGTGGCACACGTTTCGCCTCCGCGGCATCGCGTCGTTCTCTTCTCGCTCATCTCATTTCGCTTCACCTGGCGTATTTCTTTTTTTTATATACCTTTTGACCTTTTCTCCCACCTCTTGCTTTTCTCCGATTGAGTGCCTCATTTCAATTCCGTCCTTGTTTTCCATACGAGTCACCTTTCTCTTTTTCGTCGGGCCAGCCTTTACGGCGAGCTTCTACGCTGTGGTGCCGTGCGAGCCCCTCTTCGTTTCGTGGCGTTGTCGTGGGAGGCGTTTGATGTTGGAGCGGCAAAGCTTCCTCCTTGCCGCAAAAAATAAAATATAATCCGTCTTCATCTTCTCCTCTTCATGGCAAGAAAGCTACTGCACAACGGAAAAATCGTTATTCCAAAAAAGAAAAAGAACAGTAACAACCACCACAACGAAGCTGACGGTCACCGAAATAATTTACGGAGGCCCCGAGTGCGCTGTCACAGCCGTGCGGCAGCCGAGGGCACGTGAGGGCGTATTCGAACCGCTCCGCTCTTCGACGAAAAGCCGAGTCTGGGCGGGGTTGAATCACGAGAAGCAGAGAGGCTCATGCAAAGAGCCGTGCCTGTATGTGCGCATTCACGAAGCATTGTTCGTCCCGCTCCGGCGACACCTTTTCTCTTTTCTGGCGTGCCACGCGCGTGAATCGCTCTTGGGAGCAAATCCACCCCTCTCGCTGCGCTTCTTTCACTTTTTCATTTCCTCGGCCAACTCCACCGACGCGCTTCTCTCTCTCGCGGCTCACCATCCTCCTTTCCACGCATCTTCGATCTAATTCACCTGTATCTTTCGTGCGCTCTGAATCGCTGCGACGCACTCCCCCAACCAGCCGTTGCTTCAACCTCCGTCGTGAACTGAAAGGCAGAGAGAGGATTCGTTGGATTGCGGTTCAGCTGCTTAGCAAAAGAAAAGAAAATCATATTTCATGGCCACACTCGATACGCACCCACCACATATACACAAGCACAAGAGAAGCGTCAGGGCGCGCACACACCAGCAACGACTGCGTGGTCGACAAAGCGCCGCGTATTGGTTTATTCTCTGCCGCGAGCTGAGTAGCGGAGAGGCGTAGCGCCTGCGCAGGAAGAAGAGACCGAAAGTGTTGGAGCGATAGCAGCATCCGGAAGATTCAAAAGGAACGTGGCGCTGCATGCGGAGCTTGTGCCGCTTCGTTGTACTCAAGAAAAGGGAGACGCCCACGGTACGCGCAAGCAACACCGATAGGTGGGAAAGGGAAAGGAGGTGCTGGAGACACTTTTGAGGAGCCGGGGCCTCTTTCACATTTTTGAAACTATTGGCTTTCGATCCTACCTGTGGTATTTACATTTCTGCCTGTGTATATGAAGTAGAATAGTAACGGCATTCCTCCGCCACACACACCCATACACAACTCATACAGACCGACACATAGCCCACTTGGCGTGGGAAGGAGGGTTCGAGTCGGAGCAGCTCAAAAAGAAGAAGCTCGATACCCCTTTTTCTGTTCTCACGGTAATTGAACTCGCACGTTTTCCCGATTTCGTCGCGCTGTCGTCGCTAGGCTAGATGGTCTGTTGTGGGCCGGAGCGTAGCTGGAGCGACATCGTGGTGGTCACCGCCCTCCTCGTCACTACGGCCTACTCCGCCCACAGCTTTTACACCTATTTGTTTCCCGACACCTTGTCGGCGCTCGCGGCGGCGCTGTTGCATCCTTTTGCCTATCTGAGTCCCGATGAGCTTGCGAACGGTGGCGGCAAGCGCAGTCGTTGGTCGCGCCTCTCGCCCGTCAGCGTGTCGACGCTGTCGGAGGTGCACATGTGGGGGTGGGTGCTCTTCTCAACCTCCTGGCTTTTGCTGGCGATGGCGACCTGGGCTTACGTGGTGGCGCTTCTGACGCCGCCTGGACGGGTGCCTGCGGTGTTCCGCCAGCGGGCCACGAAGAGCGCGACGCTGGCGCTAAGCACCTTCTACGAGCCCCTGGCTTACTCGGACTCTCCCGCGGACCTCTACCCGCCTTCCACAACAGCGTTCAACGCCCAGCAGCACGGCCGGTTGCGCACCTTTGGCGCGAAGAAGGCAGCCGCAGAGGAGGATCAAGCGAGTGCGACTGCTGTTGCGGTTGCTGACACGCCGCCAGCCGCTGAGTCAACCGACGCCGTGGTGGCTGTTGCACCGTTGTCGTCGCCGCCGCGCCCCAACGAGCAGTTTTTCTTTAACCCGCAGGCGAACAGCTACACGAGCGTGCAGAACAGCTATCTTCATTTCTGTCCCATGTGCGCCACCTACAAACCACCCCGCGCCCATCACTGCAGTCGGTGCAACTTCTGTGTTCTCAAGTACGACCACCACTGCCCGTGGCTGGGCCAGTGCGTGGGCTTCTTCAACTACAAAAGCTATCTGTTGGTGTTGCTGTACACGTGGTTGCTGACGACGTGGGTGCTAACGCTGCTCTTTGTGGCGCTCTTTGTCTGCTGGTACGACTGGAGAAACACACGGCAGCTGCCAGACGGTGCGGCGACGTATGCCTCCTCCACCCAAACGCGCACAGGGCTCGGCGTGGGGGCGACGATCGCGGAGGAGCTCAACGTGGGCCTTCCCTCTTCCGGCGTCGTTGTGTGCATCGCACAGTGTATGCTGTTCTTTGCCATGACCACTTATTTGTTGGTGCGGCATTTCACGTATGCACGGCACAACATCACGACTATTGATATGGTGATCTTCGAAAACGAGCGTCGCCTTGCGCAGTACGGCTCCTCCGACGACTCGAACGAGGAGGGCGCGGGCGGCGCTGCTTCTTCTTCGCCCTACCACGCACGCTCGATGAAGGCGTTCATGAAGAAGAACATCTACGACCTCGGGGTAGGGCGTAATCTTTTGCAAGTCTTCGGCGATGCGAAGCGCAGCAGCCCCGGCGAGTACGCGACGGGCAATCCACTGCCGCGTCATCTCTATACCGAGTTGATGGAGGGCGATGCGCCGGCGCACCGCCGATTTGTCGTGCGGTGGTTCTTTCGCCTGCTGCCCTTCCGCGCCTACCCCTCGCAGCGAGAGTGGGCGCCCGTGAGCATGATGAAGCGGTCCGCGAGCAGCTCCATTCACATGGCCGCCAACCGTCAACCCAACTACGGCACCACGCGGGGGAAGGGAGAGGGGGCAGGCAACGGACCGGGGAAGACGGGAGACAGCTTGTTGCTGGCAGAGCTGGGGGTGGAGGAGGAGCAACTGTTGGGACTGCGCTTCCCTACCAAGATGTCCATGGGCATTGAAACTATGCCGGTTTAAGGGTTAGCCGTGGACGCCTGCTGGCGCTGCCGATGGCGGCGACGTGAGCACGTGGTCGTCGATGGCGGAAGAGGGTGGAGCAGCGGGCGGGTGAAGGGTTCGTGGGAAAGGAGAAAGAGAAGGGCACCGTCTTCGCCGACAACACCGAAACGGACGCACCCGAACGCTGAAGTTTCGCTCTCTTCCGTTCTGCCTTTCTTTCGTTCTCTCCCCCCTCCGTCGTTCTCCGCTGCTCCAACGGCGCCCAAGAGAGAGAGAGAGAGAGAGAGAAGAAAGAGTTTTATGCTGTACTAACTGTGTTGCTCTTTGGTCTCATCATCAGCTCTTTTCGTCTTCTTTCTTTCGCTGAACTTTACTTCTCAAGCACGCAAAAAACACGCTCGTCATCGTTTTGCTTCTCCCCGTGACGATGCTTTCGTTTTTGTTCTTGTTGCTGTTTCTGCCACTTCGTTCCTCTCTCGCTGCTCTTTTCTTAAATACATATTTCTCCGCTGGTGTGATACATGCAAGGAGGAAGCGTAGCATAGAATGCGTCACGAGTTGGAGGAGGCGGTAGTGGGCGTTTGTTTATATCAATTAAGGATGATACATATATATGCATTTGTGTGTTTATCTGTGTTGCACCCACGTAGCTGCGCTACACTTTTCAAAGTGAAAACGGAAGAAAAACGCGACATGCGCGAGCGGAAGCCGCCAGCAGCGGCGGCTCGCTTTCGGCACGTGTGCCCGTGTCGCTCTTCTTCTCCCTGCTGTGTCTCCTATGTTGCGGAGATGCCAAGCGGTGCTTTTCTGCGGATGCCTGCGTGGGCTGACAAGTGCGTCGCTCCTTTTTGTTTTCTCTGTTGTTGCTTTGTCGGCGCTGCAGATGAAGAGCCAGGGGACGACGTGGAGGCGCAACGTCATGCGCCGCGGCTCCTCGTGTCGGGGTGCGCTTACAGCAGCGATTTGCGATGCCTTTTTATTATTATTCCCTCTTGTCATCAACGAAATTTTCTGTTTTCTCGTGTTACCGGCTTTGCTTCTTTCTCCGCCTTTGTCTTTTCCCCAACCCGCGTGACTACGCGGGTAGGTCGAGGCGTAACTTCGACTGATTGAAACCGCTTAGGTGCGTGTTGAAAGATATATTACACATATTTTGTTTTGTTTCCTCTTTCTCAAGGGAATGCTTTGCTGGTCGGTGCGACGCCTTGCCGCGGGCCCCTTTGCACTCAGTCGGCCGCTACTCAGCGATGAGGATCGATACACGCAGTTCTCCGACATTCTCGCGAAGGCGCGCACGTCGTCCCCGCCGCAGAGCTCCACGCCGGAGTTCTTCAACGGTCGCTTCCAACCGGGAAGCGGCTTCATGGAGCCGCACGGCATCGCAGCGATGCAAAGCACCCTACGTGCGAACATGACGCCGGAGATGCGGGACAGCATGGCATCGATGCTGCAGTCGGCCCTGCAGAGCGGCGACGGCATGCCGGGGGGATCGATGGGCATGATGGCCTTCGGCGTCGGCGAGAACGAGAAAGGTAAGAAGGTGGCACGAGCCGCAAAGCTGTCGTACGACTTGAAGACAGGAAAAGTGAACAAAGATTTTATGGAGGAGCAGCTGGAGCCGGATGACGTGAGTCTGCCGAAGGAGACGGTGGAGAGCTACGACACGGAGGGGGCAACGGAGGTTGAGTTTGTTGAGAGTGAGAAGAAGGAGGAGAGCGCGAGGCCCGCCGCAGCACCCATTGCGGAAGCCGAGATTGAAGTGGAGATTGTCGATAAAAAACGCCCTTGAGGAGGAATGAGGCGTTGCTGCTTCTCCTTTTCATTTTGGTTTGCTTTATACTGCTGCGCCCGTTGCAGGAACAAACGGAGACGTATGTACCGCTGCCTACGCCGTTGGGTATTTCTGTTGCTTCACGGCATCGTCTTTGTCTTCGTTTCTCTTTTTCTTCTTCACACTGTTGGCTTGCAATGGCGCGGTTTTTGGTCCTGTTTTCAGACTCCCATATCTTACCATCACGTGTACACGAGAGAAGAAAACTGACGCTTGTGTCGCACGTGTGCTGGAACTTGTCGACGCGTACAACGCTGTTAAAAAAAGAAAACATATTGAAAGTGGAGGGAGGTGTGTGTGTGGGCGATAGAGCGTTTTTGTTTTTCTCAGCAGCCGTTAAATCGGTGCTGTGTGAATGTACCGCGTATTCGGCTATGCCTTCAGCGTCGTGATTGCTGCTTGTACTCTTCCTTTGTTTTTGACTCCTCATTCACTTATTCGCTTTTTGTCTCTCCGTCCTCTCCCTCTCTTCATCTCCGTTTTGGTGCTTTCGCGCGTTTGCAGAATCTACTCTAATTCCTTCCTCTTCCTTCTATGTTCTTTTGCTATACAGCTGATACGCTCCCACTCACACGTATTCCATTTACAGATTTGTGCGCTTTGGCATAACGGTTTTCGTGTACTGTTTTTGCTACGACGCGGAGCTGACGTTCATCGGACCGACGCGCCGTACATGTCTTAAGCAGTCCTGCACCCCTTGTTGTTTCATTAACTCTGGAAACCTCTCTTTTTCGTTTTTTTCCTCTTGGCATCAGCGTTTCATTTGCGCTCTCTGCACTTTATTTTGTGGTAAGACTTGGAGTAGAACACATTTTAGTTCTCTATTTTTGGTTTTCAATCAACCGTTCTTCTTTATCTTTCTTTAAACTGCATGTACCTAGCTTTCCCTTTTATTTTTTTCTGAGTCTCACTGCGTCATTCCCCTCGACTCTTCTCGTATATTTTCACCTCTCGAGACTTCAACGTCGTTGAGCGCAAGCTGCATTTTACCTTGCGACGGAGGCAAGACAACATTGCACACACCCACACTCGCGTGCACACACACAGCGACAAGGTATAGAACGAAGCGCTTGAGGCTTCTCTCTCTGCTTTCACGGGGAAACTTTTTGCGTCGCATTGTTCCCCCTTTCTACTTACATCGCGTAGCAAACTCTGCTGTGAGCATCACCTTCCTGTAGTCCGCGTGATGTCCAAGGTACTTTTGAGCGTCGTTCGCATGCTGTGCTGGTTTTGGGGTCTCTTCCCACTCTGCTACTACGTCGCCCTCACCGTCGTCTGCGGCCTCCATCAACGGTGGATCTCCTTCGGCTTCGCGCTCGCCACCGCCGCTCTCCTTGCCGTGTGGCTCATCTTAAACGGTGCGGCGATCATCTCTGCCTGGACGCTGAACCACCGCCGCCACACCGCAGCGCACCCGCGAACCACAACCCAACTCCCCCATGACGACGTCGCGGGCACCCGTCGCCCGCACGGAGCGGCGCTGCACACGCCGAGTCCACCAGCAGTGCGGCAGTGCACCGCCACCACCAAAGCCGCTGCCAGACCCACCAATGATGAAGTCGACCGCTTGACCGGCTTCAATGAATCGCGGGCATTCGATGACGTCGCCAGCGAGGTGGACCTGACCAGCATCCAGGAGTCGACGGCCACCGTCGCGCACACCAACGTCGACAGCGTCTCGTACGAGTCCACCACGGCAGCTACCGGCGAGAACCCACTCGTCACCAAGACGGAGGGCATGCTGGGCAATCGTCGCGTAGTCGTGCGGGCGCATGGGCCGACGATGGCCGGGGATCGCGCGTGTAGCGAAGTGGAGGACACCATTCTCCTGTCCCCGCCTGCGTCGGGGCGCTCGCCGGCAGGGGCGTTGCCGAGGGCCACCGCGCCATCACCGCCGCACGGGTCAGCGCCACGTGCGGCACAGGTGGTCGTGCAGAAGCGCGTGGGATCGGACAGTCTCTCCGCCGCGTCGGACCCGCATAAAACCGGTGTGGCTGAGATGGGAAACGACTCGCCAGGGGGGCCGGCTAGGGCACCGCGGGTAGCCGGATACACCGGCCCCACCTCGCGCGCGTCTGCGTCGAGCTCTAAGGTTGCTTGCGTCGCCTTTATGATGCCCGTCGTGTCGATTTACGTCACGATTGCCCTCACACTGCTTATCCTGGTCGCGTCGATTTTCTTCGAGTACGATACGCACTGCCTCATGCTCGCCTTCCCCGCCCTCTCCGTGCCGTGTCTGTGGTCCACCCTCCTTCCCCTTGTGAGGTTGTACGATGCCTGCCCGAAAGCAGCGCAGAACTGCCACATGCGTGTGCTGCGCTTCATGACGTGCTGGAGCAGCCTCGCTGTCGTGTGGCTTGTCGGCCTCGCCGTGTACGTTGCCGCCGTGGCACTCGAGGTGGTGACATGGATTCCATACATGCCCGAGAACAAACCCACGCCTCGCGCAATCCGCGTGGTCAGCTACCTCTCCCCGATTCCGACGTTTATTATTGTCACTCTCTTTGCGATGTGCGCAGCACTGCAAGCTCGCAAGAGTGCGCATCGCTCCAGCCACCAACAGGGAACATGCGACTATCGTTGGGGTGCCACTGTGCTCACCGATAGGGCAGCGGTGGCTCCGCGGGTCCCATCGGAAAGCAACGGGGGTGGGGGACCGCAACGAGGGGCTTATGGTGGCTTCACCGGGACGCCCAACAGCCCACAGATGCAGTCGCCCACGGATCCGCGCGGGACCGAGCAGGGGATGATGCGGTTGGCCGCGCACAGCCCCACCATCACGCGGGATGGCTCCGAAGACACGGCGTCGACGCTGTCTTCGATTGTGCGCTCATCGATGAGCAGCATCTTCATCCCACCCAGCGGCTTAACCTCGCCGTCGGCGCTGTCCCACAGCAAAAACCACATCCGCGTGTCATGCACCGGCAGCACCAACAGCGGCGGCGCGCACAACGTGCCACAAGCGGCCCATATCAACTCGCTGCCGCAGCTCAAGACGGTCACGTCGCTCTACCTTGCCTACCGCAACATCTACGACGACACCAACATCATCCACGAGTTGTTCAATCGCAGCTCGATGCAAGGCGGCATGGCGGTAAGCCGCAACATTCAACAGACGATCGCCACCAACTACGAGGCAATGATGGAAGCCATCGAGGACGCACGGGAGCAGGGCAGTGGAGACGCCAACGCGTACATTCTCACCGCCTACGAGGACATTTTGTGTCTCGTGTGGGGCCTCATGCCTTTTAGCAGCGAGCCGGTGCTTGTCGCTGTGGAGAAGGCCCGTCGTATTATGGAGGCCTTCCAGAGCCGCCCCAAGCCACCGCCGGCGTCCCCCGATGAGCAGCAGGAGTTGGTGGCCGCCGTGGTGTCGGCGCCGCACTCACTGGTGGGTTTCCTCGGTCGTGGCAACAACCGCGCCATCCACTTCTTTGATTCCCGCCACCACCAGGGCCCGGCGCAGCTGCTGCAGCGCGGCTTGGCCATGTTCCGCCGCCTGCCCTCCATGCAAGGCTCCACAGGCGGGTCGGAGCACCCCTTCCGCGGCATCCTCATGAATGCCCGGGCGCGGAACAACACGGCGAGCCACATTCTGGCACGTCCCTGCGGCATCAAGTCGCTGCCTCCGTCCTCCACGACCGGCGCCGTCGCGGTGACGGGGGGCACGCGGCGGCCGCCTATGGGTATACAGCCCAGTGCACCGGTGGAGAGGTACCCCATCATGTACGAGTTCCTCGACCTCGTCCCCGCCCAGGAAGAGGAGTGGCACCTCGTTGTGCAGAGGCAGGAGCGCCTTGGCGCGAAATTCGGTTTTCTCACCGACGCGACGCAGCTTCTCCAGCAGGGCGACACGAAGGGTGCTCGGGAGGTGCTGCGCCGCGCGGTGGAAGACACCGACGCCAGTCACGACCCCAACAACGT
Organism: Leptomonas pyrrhocoris; assembly: GCF_001293395.1. Taxonomy (NCBI): domain Eukaryota; phylum Euglenozoa; class Kinetoplastea; order Trypanosomatida; family Trypanosomatidae; genus Leptomonas; species Leptomonas pyrrhocoris. Next base: position 543,213 of record NW_015438375.1, read on the forward strand.
CGCTTTAGCGCAGATCATGTTAGAGGACCTCGACCGGATCACCAGCCAACCCTCGTGAGCGGTGTTCTAAAGCGCATCGACGTTGCATGTATGCTATTCTATTAAACTCGCTTCTTGTTTCTTGTGGCTGCGTTGCTTCCACTCGCCGGTTCCAGCGGCAGGCGCTGCGACAGCCCCTGACAAAACACTCTTTTTCTATTTAGGTCTTCTCCTTATTGTTTACCTTTTTTCTTTTCTACCTCGCTCTTTTCGTTTATAAACCTTTTTTATATTGATTTGGTACCTTTGTTGTTGACGCGTCGATTTCGGTTGATTGTTCTCCGGCAACTCTTTTTTTTCTTCGAGTGTTTTCTCTTCCCCTGTTTTTGTTTTAGAATTAAGATAACGCCCTTTTCCTGTCTACCATTTTTCTTCTGTGCGCTAAAACTTCTCTCTTCTCTTCCACCGTTCTTCGATTCGAACTCTGCATCTGCCTATGAAAAAAAAGAAGGGAAACATGAAAGCGGTGAATCTGTGGACGCTCGTTTCTCGTGAATGTCCTCGTCGCAATGAGGTCTGTCAACGTGAGAAGCGGCGCTGCACATCGGTGGTTTTCTGTTTGGCGCAAATGGTTTGGCGGAATGGTGGTGGTAGAGATTCGGAAACGATTTATTTGCATTCCCTTTCTACAGTAGACCTTTGACTCTTGTGGATGACAAGCCACTCTTTTTTTCTTTCACCGGTGTGAAACGCTGGGTATCAGGTGATGAAGGAACGCTTGTCGAACAACTGGCTGTAATTAAGAACAATGTGCCCTGAACACGAAAAGCCGGTAGCTGTTCGTCTACTGCTTCGGCCTGTAGCGTATCTCTATCTTAATGTACCGCTAGATTCTGGTACGCTTTTGTTTTCTCTAAAAATTTTCCTTTATTCTCCTCGTTCTTCGTCTTCGCAGCAGGGCGCTCTCGTTGCGAGTCAGCTTTATAAAAACACAGTACGTCTCTACCACGTTGTTGGCTACTGTTGACGCCAAGAACTCTTCTTCTTTCGGAATCACAAAAGATATGTAACATAGTAAAATGTGGAAAACACTTGAAGAAGCTTAAATGAAACTAACTGAAGAACAGTAGAAAAATTAAATTGTCATTCATCGAAGTACATACGCCGGAGGAAGGTTTTAGGAAAAAGAAAGCGGCGTCGCAAGACCACGTTTCTACGTGCCACAGAACTGTGCTGCCCACTCTTGGTGTTGCCGGTGGCGGTGCAGAAATCGGATACATCTTTCTTTTTAGCGTCTGGTGTATTCGACCTCAGTGAATCCGCAGGGCGTGACTGAGAGCTTGCGATTGCATCTCCCCGGAGTTTTGCGTCACTGCTGGGAAAAGTGTTGGATTGAAATGTGTGTATGGAGGAAAAGCATGATGAAGGGTCTTTAGCTCTTTGTTGTTCCTTCCTTTAGCGCTGATCCCCCCTTTTCTTTTCTCGTCGTACCGTGTCTTCTTTACCGTCTTCATCACATTTTCTTTTCCCGTACCAAACGTGAAATGCCGCGTTCTTTCATTCATAGTCTATCGCAGCCACAATTATTACTATAGGCTCTCTCAAGGAACGTACTAAAGAGGAAGGGAAAAACACATCCACGCTGCTTCCTCTTCCTCTTCAATTCTCTGCCACGTCGAATCGTTCTTTCAGTTGAGTAGCGTTTTGTTTTTTGTTTTTAGAGGGATCCTCATTTGACCTCATCTACCTGACCTTCTTGCTGGATTTCTGCCGCAGGTCTTTTCCTTTGCTCTGAACGCATCTCTCTCTCTCTCTCTCGCTGGGTGTGTGCTTTTGGGTCCCAGCCTGCGTTTCCTGCTGACTTCACACTGCGTTTGCTGCCAACTCTCTCCATAATCTGCTTCTTTTTATTGTTCCGTTTCTTTGTACTTCGCCAGACCCTACGGCGCTATTCTATGTAAACCTGCATAAAAATTTTCTCTCTTTGCTGTTACCCGCCGTTGTGGACGTGCGCCACTCTCTAATGCTTAACGTAGCTATCCACAGCGCCGCCTAACTTCGTGTGCCTCTTTTCGTTTTGCGGTGGTTGACGAGTGCAGTTCATCTCGCCGTGTTGACACACACTCAACCACCACAACGCAGAGGGCATCTCCCCAACTGTGTATATACATACCTACGTACATATTTATCCAACCAGCGCGTGCTTTCGTTTGAGAAGAAACGAAATCGAGCGTTCCACAACGCAGCGGAAACGCGCAGAGCCGCACCGGATCTTTCCCCGTCTCCAGTCAAGAAATGCGACCCCCCGTCGTTGCCCAGAAACGGGGGTCATCGCTGGTGCAGCGACCTCCGCTTGGCACCAGTGCTGCGGCCACGTCCCCCACGACGGCCAAAGCCAAAAAGAACAACAGCGGCGTCAAAGCACGGGCAGCACCCGTCACCGCGGCAGCGAGGCGCATCGCAGCGAAGGGAACGTCTCTGCGGACGCGCATGCCCTATCTACGGCCCAACGCGTCCCCCGTGCCCACCACGCCAACGGAGGCGAAGGCGCACCTGCCCCCGCGCCCGCCCCCGCGCTCCTTTTCTTCAAGCGCCAGCACACATGGGTTTGCGCCGTGGCTCAAGGACTCCTTCACCGCTATCCCTGAGGCGTTGCAGCAGATCAAGAAGGTGTGCAACGCCTCGAGGGACTCGACGGACAGGGATTCGAGTGTTGTGGCGGGCAACACCAATGCTCGAGAGCGTCGTCTCAGCCGGTCCCCCAGCGTGGCGGGCGGTAAAGGCAGCAACGCGAAGGAGGATGCCACGATGGTGGTTCAGAACATCGAGGAAATTCAGGGGATGCTCTTCTCCTCCTTACAGGCGGCCACCGCAGTAGAGGCCCTCGCGCCGCTGGCCCCGCCGCACGACGCCGCCGCCGGCTCGCATTTCCAGCGCAGCAAGTCGTGCAACGCACAGCTGGAGTCCCCCCTCATTTCCACCGCCTCCGGGTTCTTCCTGTCGCGTAAGGACCGCCGCAAGGCGTGGACGCTGCTGCTGCACAAGAACACGCACGCGTTCCCGATTCTCGTGAACGCAGCCCGCTCTCCGCTGGCGACGCGGGAGGCGCAGGTGGTGGCGACGATCTTGACGTTCGTGTACAACGTGCTTCGCCATATGGCGGGGGAGCGGCAACGCAGGGCAGTGCTGCTGTGCGAGAAGCTCGGCCTGCTGCGCGTCTGCACCGCCGTGTTACAGGAGTGCCGGCGACGGCTGCAGTGTGAAACGACGACGACGGCTGCCCGCGCGTCGTGCCTGCGTGCGTGCGAGGCGGCGGGTCTTCTCTTCACGTTGGGCCACACCTTCAACGTGAAGCTCTCCGCCGCCTTTCGACTGTCGCAGAGCCTCGACTGTACCCTCGCCTGCGCCTTCTCCATCTTCGCGGTCGTGGAGGCGGAGTTCGCGGCGTTTCAGCAGACCGTGTCGCTGCTTGGGCCGGGCAAGAGCCTGCGGGAGATGACGAAAGCGTACGCCAAGGCACACACCCGTAAAGATACCCTCAAGGCCTTACGTGCTTTTCAGGCCCGCTCGCAGTGGTCCGTCGCCGCTTTCTCTCACTTCTGCTTCACGTTGTTCGTCTTTACCGGCAACGCGGCGTCCGCGAAGGAGTTGGGCAGCCGGGGTGCCGATGTGTGCGCAACGGCCATCGCCATGACGACCTACTTTCTCTCGCAGGTGGCCCCCGTGCTGCTGACGAATGTGGTGTACGAACGACAGGAGGAGACGCTGCACCCTACCGTGGGTCCGCTCGTGGCGATCGACCACACCCATTGGGCCCCGGCGTGGGTGGTGAAGATGCTGCGCCATGTGGAGCTGATGCTGCTCTGGTGCGTCGCGCTGCTTCACCGCCTCGGCAGCTGCGACAAGGTGCAATGTGAGGTCTCCGCACTGGCGCTGCGCTTGCACGTGCCGCGCGGGTGCTTGATCTTTCTCGCACCCCCGTCCGAAGTGGCTACGCAGCTGGCGCCACGCCGGGAGTGCGTTCACGTTGTGCTGATGCTCCTCAGCACCCTTTTTGAAGCAGATCGTGCGGGTGCATTGGTGGATATAAGCGACTTTGGCGGACTGAAGTCGCTCGTGACGAGCGTCCTCGCGCTGAGCGAGACGGCGGCGCAGCAGTGGCATCACTACTACATCCAAATGGCGACCATTTACGGCTGCCTACAACTGCCGGCCCTCGCGGGGCGCTCCTCGTGCTACGTTGATCAACGCATTCCCGTGGCGCTGCGGCGTTTCCATTCCACCTCGCAAGAGACGACAAGAGCAACGGTGGCCTCTGCGGCGAGGGACTTCAAGAGTGGAAACGACAGCACGAGCACCTCGCAGACGGGGAATCTGACGGCTGCCTTGTCCGCTGTTGCACCGCTGTCCTCTCCCTGCGCCGCGGCACTGTCCGTTGATGAAGCCCACGCGCGGCATGACGGCGGCAGCAACGCGTCCTCGCACACGAACACGACGGGAACGCAGTGCCTCAGTGCCGCAGAGCAGTTCACCAGCGTGCCGGATGCCGTGCTGAGTCCGCTGCTGTCCCACTTTGGTGCCGCGCAGGGCGGCGACATGGAAGACGGGCTGCTGCTGGTGGATACGAAGCCGAGTCTTTTCTCGCCAGAGCTTCACCACGGCACCGTCGATGCCGCCTCCGCGCTGAGTGAGTTCAGCGAGGGACAGTTGCCGTGGCCTTTCACAGATGCAGCCCCACCCACCACGGCGGAACACTGGCAGGGCAAGCCCATTCACGTAAAAAGCGTCAGCGAGGACGAGCACCTTCAAGTTCCACTGAAGGAGGTCCCGCAGGAGGATCGAGTGCGAGTGCTGCGTCACCACATCGCCCGACTTGCCCAACTGGACGAGACGGCGTGCGACGCCACCTGCAACCCGCACGTCTACAAGGTGGTGTATGAGCGCAGAAGCAGCGCAGGCCCTGCTGTGACCGACGCCGCCGTGCAGCCGAGCCACGACGGCATTGGCTTCTTTTCCGACTACGAAGGCGGCAATTTGCAGCGCGTGGTGGAGGTGGCGGACAACGAGTTTGACCTGGTCCTCGCGTGGGATACCGCGACGAACTCCTACACGCAGTGGTTCAACTTCGGCGTACGCGGCTTCGCCCCGGGCAAAACCTACCACTTCAACATCCTCAACATGGAAAAGCAAGGATCTACCTTCAACGACGGGCAGAAGCCGCTGCTGCTGCACGTGCCGGAGAGCAGCAGAGGCAGTCCGAACAAGGGCACCAAGAAGCCGTGTGCGCCGCCACACTGGCAGCGTGCGGGGCACAACATCTTCTACTTCCGCAACACCTACGAGCGACCGGTGCGCACGCACTTCTTCACGAAGGACGCGGAGAGCGGCGGCGGCAGTGCCGCGTCTGCCCACGCGTCGCCGGTTGCAAATGCACCGCAGCGGTTTTTCCCCACTCGAGCCAACGCCGGCGGCACGGCTGCGCGGACGCTGCCTTCGCGCACACCGCCGCCGCCACCACCGGTCGTGGCGAAGCGACGAACGCCCACGCCGGCCCTCGCGTCCCCCGCTGGACGCAGTGCCACCAGCGGCAACAGCAACGAAGACGACAGCGACGGGGGAGGTAAAAAGCAGAAGAACTACTTCACGGTGACGTTTTCGGTGACGATGCCGGCGGAGGCGTCAGGGCGGGTGTACCTGGCGAACTGCTTCCCTTTTTCGTATACGGAGTTGCGGCAGCACGTGTCGTGGTTGGCGGCGCAGATGCAGTCCAGCTTCACGCCCGCCCTGCGTGCGCAGACGCTTTGTGTGACGCCGGGAGGGTTGGAGGTGCCGCTGCTGACGGTGACGGCGCTGCACCGCCGCGGCTCGGAGGAGCCCTACACGATGGACGAAATACGACGTCGCCCCATTGCCCTTTTGGTCGCCCGCGTGCACCCTGGTGAGACGAACGCCAGCTGGGTGATGCAGGGCCTGCTGGACGCTCTGCTGCGACCGTCGGCCGCCGCTGCGGCGTGGTCGGCGCTATTGTGCGAAACTTTCGTGTTTAAAGTTGTGCCGATGCTGAACGTGGATGGTGTGATGATGGGCAACCACCGCTGCTCCTTTGCGGGCATGGACATGAACCGCGACTACCTCGCGCCCAAGGCGGAGCTGAATCCCACCTTGTACGCGTTGAAGCAGTTGCTGCGGTACTGGAGACAGGAGGAAGGCAGACAGACGGTCATGTTTGCCGACTTCCACGGGCACTCCCGTGCGAAGAACTTTCTCGTGTACGGGTGCACGTCCGAGACGATGAAGGGTGTCGCCCATCACCTGGGCGGGAGAGACGAGAGGGCAAAAGGTCGCGGTAGCGATTCCACCGGTGACGGTGGTGGCCGCCGGCGACGCGTGCGGGTGCGCCAGACGTCAACCGACGCCCCATTGGGACCGGAGAAACTCCTCGCCGTGCTGCTCAACTCTCTCTTTCCTTCCTTCTCCCTCTCGCAGAGCTCGTATGCGGTGACCAAGGACAAGATCAGCTCCGCGCGCATCGTGCTGTACGACGAGTTCGGTGTCCGCATGAGCTACGGCTTTGAGGGGACCATGGTTGGTGGCCGTGTCAGCCTGCCGGACCTGCTAGTGCCCCTCACCGATGCAGCGAGCACAGCAGGCACGCTGTGGAAAGAGGAGGTGCACTACAGCCCAACCGTTTTCCGCGCCATGGGCGACGCCTTTGTTCGCGCTGTCGCAATTCTGGCGGAGCAATGGATCGCCGTAACGACGGCAGCCGCTGCCGCACCCACAAGCGACGGCGGCAGCGGCAACGTGAGCAACGTGAGCAGCGAGAAGCTTCGCAAGAGCGGCATAGGGGCGCGGTGTGGCTGCAGTGCGGAGGTGATGCAGGCGCTGTGGGGCGCCACCGCCGCAGCGGGGAGCGGGCGCGATGCCCCGAGGAGTCGGCGCGAAGAGCTGGCCAAGGACATCGCGTCATCGGAGCCGCGGGCAGGACCGTACGCGATTGCCACCCGCAGTGATCGACGGCAAGGCAACGCCTCGTCCTCTCACGCCAGCGCAACCGCCAGCAACACCACCGTGCACGACGCTGCGACGCACCCACCTGCCGTGTCCGCGGCTGGGCAGCTGGACGCGCTCAACTATCTCTTTCTCGCGCACCAGCGTGAGACGGCCGTGCAGGAGGGCGACGACGGCGACAACGCCGAAGACGACGCCGACCAGCGCACCGTCGACGGCAGCGAGGTGTGGAGTGTGGCGGAGGGGAGCGATACGGAGGTGGTGGGCAAGGCCGGGAAGCAGGACCGAGAGAAGAGGGCTAATCGCGGTGACAACTCGGACACGGGTGACCGCAGTCCCTCCTCCTCCTCCTCCGACTCTGGCAGCGACGATCACGACTGGTCGGGGTTTAACTCGTCTGCGAGCAGCGCCGAGGAGGACATTGACGTGGAGCGCAGCAGCGCCAGCAGTGTGGACGACGAAATCCCCACAAACCTGTTCTTATAGAGTCGCTCCGCCTTGAGGGAGCACGTGTCCCCCTCCCTCTCTCTTCAAAGAAAAAGGAGAACAACAGATTAGAGAACAAAGGGAAATCGTGCAAGCAGTGAACGGTGCTTTTGTGCGTGAGAAGTGCGAAATGGAAGCAAAGCGGACAGTGTGCACGTCGGTGCTTTCCTCTGCGTGATGGTAGCTGTTTTTATTATTATTTCCGTTTGATTACCTTCCGCGGAATCGCCTCGTTCACTCCAAAGATGAGCGGGGTGACGGGATGGGGTGCAGACGAAGCTGTAAGGGAGGGCGACCCGTCTGCCTCTCCTTCGCCGTTGCGGCGTGCCTTCGTCTGTGATGTCCTTCGCCGTGTCTCCAGTGTCCTTGTGTCCCTCTTCACCTCTGCATGACCTGCTTTTCTTCTTTCCCTTCATTTCTTTACGGGCCGTTTGACTGCAGGACTCGCTTCCAAGAAAGAGAACCCGCGGCGCGTGCGCGATGCAGGGGCCGTCTTTGGAGGGGCTGAAGGCCTCTACAGATGCTGCCGACACCACCGAGTACACGTCCCGGCAAAAACTGGCGGTGGTATTGGGCGTGGCTGCCATAGGCACGTACATCGGCTACACACTGGTGCAGTCCTACAAGGGGGAGACACCGCAGGCCATCTGGACCAATACCACCAAAACAAACGCATCGGCTTCGTCAACGGCTACACCACAAATCGCCATTGTCAACCTACCTGAGGAGGTGCGTCCGATCGCCCGAGAAGGCCTGCAGGGATGGCTGGACGTGCACAACGAGGTGCAACTAACTTTCCCCACAGTCATGCTCGTTGAGGAAGAAGAAACCTCAACGCTGGCGGACATCGGCGGCGGCGTTCGCCGAGCCACGCTGTATGCGCACAAGGAGCTGCACGAGGCACGGCAGAAGCAGAAGTCATCGTCGTCATCGTCGACGCAGACGCCGCCGCCGCTTTGCACGGTGGTGTACCGCACGATTATCGAGGTGGAGGGTCAGACGCTGGAGGATTGGGATGTGGACGCGTCTGGGCTGCGGAAATGGCACCAGAAGGCCTTCACCCAGCGCCACTGCCTGGGCTTTACGGTGGACGGTCGCAACGTGACACTGCTCACGCAAGACGTGGAGGGCATCTTCCGCACCGGTGAGTTCGTCTCGGCCGCAAAGCACAGCGGCGCGACGTTGCTGCGAGAGTGCAGGGCGCCGTCGACCGCCACCTTCCGTCGCTGGTGGCCCTCCGCGGCGACCCGCACGACCGCCTCTGCCTCCATGCTGTCCTTCGACTCCTCGAAAAGGAAAGACGACAGGGCAGACGCGCTGAAGGCGTTTGAGCGAAGCGGACGTCTCGCCGCGCTCTGGCGCGACCCATTTTCTCTCTTCTCGCTGCTGGGGACGGTGCTGCGGTACAACCGACCCGAGGCTGCGGTGTTCCCCGCTCTGCTCTCGCCGAACGCGGTGCGCCCCAACTCGCCAAATACGCCAAACCGTTTATGGCGCGTGGTGGGGGAGTGGCCCCGTCGCCTTCGAGTCCCTCTGCTGCGTCGGGCCGACGAAGACGAGAAGAGACGTCGTGAGCGTCGCCGCGTGCTGTCCGCGCCCTTTCTCATCGCGGCGAACGCGGTGGAGAGCAGCCCCGCGCCGCCGACGGCGATTGTGCAGGAGGTGCAGACCTGCACGGCGCAGTGGGTCCGGCACTTTGCCACGCTCGTACCAGAGCACGAAGCCGCTCTTGTGGAGGTGCAGCGCGAAGACAGCAAGCGGTGGGGATTGCGTGTGGACCTGACGCGTGTGCAGTGCACTGTGGTCGAGGCGGCGTGGCTCCTGACACACGTCGTGGGCCTCCTAGCGGCAGTGGGTGTTTCACTCGCGGATGCGAAGCTCGTGGTAATCCCGGCAACGCAGTCAAACACCTCTCTGCTCTACCCAACGGCGGATTCTGAACACGTGTCGCATTACTGGAAGCCGTGCAAGCCATCGCCGTCGGCGAGCTCCACGGTGGGGGTGGGGAGCAGACTCTCCACTTCCCCCTCCGCGTTGCAACACACCGGTTGGATCTCCGTTGAACTTCGTGCGGAGAAGAGAAGGGGATTCGTGGTCGCCGAGCACGACTTCGCATCTCTCTGATGGGCGCCGCCACCGCACACAGACAGTTTTCTACAGCTGTTTGTTTCTTCTGTACTGTTCATCTCACCTGCCCAAGAAAAAGAAGAACTCACATAACGTGCAAATGCGTGAGACCGCAACAACGATGGCAACAACACTGTGCATGACTATGAGTTGGTGCTTTCACTGAGGGTGCCCCCCTCCCCTTTTGTGCTGGTGCGCTTTACGCAGCTCGTATGAAACCCTAAGAAGAATAACAGCGTTTTTCAGTAAAGAAATATATTTAAAAAAACCCGTGGAAACTGGCGGAATTATGCGGTAAAGTGCGATTGGCGATGGCCGCATAAACGTTTTGTTTTGTTCTCTTGTAGTGACAAGTGCTCTTTGCAATAGTCACCTACTCCTGGCCATGCTGATGAGGACTGCGCTTGTTGGTGAGAGGACTGACTGCATCACCAAGAGGTTGCCTCTCTCGTTTCTGAGCTGCGCTGCTCCCTTTTCTTCGACTATTCCGCTGTTCTCGCTCTTCCCTGCTACTGCCGTTTTGTCGCACTCGCCGTGCACTTCTTTCCTCATTCTCACAGTTCGCCCGCTGGCTTTACGGTGCTTTCAGAGACGTCTCAGCGCTCTACAGAAGTTTGGAAAGAAAGTATGCGACTCTGAAAAAGAGGGGCCCCACGCTAGGAATTGGTGTTTTCGAAAAACAGAAAATGGTGCTTCCGGGCGACCGAGAGCCGTGGAAGAGGGATGATGTGCTCGTGAGTGCGTTGTCCGTTGAGTGGATTGCAAAGAACGTGTTTCTTGTGGCCGTCCCTTCCTATCGACGTAAGGTGAGCTGCGAGCTGACGGCGGTGGACGGTCCTCGCGGCACGGCTCCTGCGTTGACGGAGAGAGTCTGCGATGTCCTCCAGCGCGTGAACAGCGCGATGCGACTGTACCTGCGGCAGGACTTCTACAGCAATTTCCCGCTGGAGGGCTACGGGGACGTCATCTTCTCGGCTGAAACGAAGCAGGACACTCCGTACGAGCTGCACTGGTGCTCCCTTCAGGAGACTCTGGTGAGGGCGGGCGTCGCTTGCGTGGTGCGACCGAGTGTCATTCGCCAAGAAGCGCTTCTCCAAGCCGAAGAAGAGCCGACGCAGGAAGTCAAGAGCTCCGGTGCGTCCTCGTGGCTGCACGAGCTTCAGCAGCGTGAGCACAGCCCTCTCTTCTGCCTGGAGCGTCGCTGCGTGGTGGAGGACGTGATGCGAGGGGACGTCTACCGCGTGTCGTGGCTCACTGATGCTGCGGGAACGGCAACGGAACGATTGGCCAGCAGCCCTGCGGAGCTGCCGCCGCTTCTCATCCTGGACGCCACGGTATGCCACGCTGTGTCAACGCAGCCGGGCTTTGCGGCCCTGCGCTGGGCTCAGCTGCACGTCCTGCACCGCGAGCTGGTGGTGCAGGTGCATGGCGTGTACCCCTCCGATAAGGACGTCGCTTTTAACACGCAGCTGGAGACGTACGAGTACCTTGCGAATGTCCGTGGATCTGCGGGCGTGCTGGACGCTGAGGGCGAGAGGAGGGACATCGGTGTCACGTTGATTAGGCAGGGGCTGGCCTGGGTGCGCCGTGTGGCAGACGCAGGTGTGCCTCGTGCTAGCAACTTGTTCGACCTCTTTCGCGCAGTTGACGCAGCCGCAGCAGAGGAAGCAACAACGGCAGCGGCCGTACCGAATCGCGCCAGCAACGATACGACGCTCGACGTTCTTCCGGAAGTTGATGTGGACGCTTGCGCGGCGTTGGGCAAGGCATGGGGACTCTCTGCCGCAGCGGCCGCCGGATTACTCGACTGGCATGGCGAGCGGTGGAGGCGTGCCGGCGCAGCGTCCATGCTCCACGAACCTATTTCGCAGTTGGGAGAGCCGTCACGTGTTGCACCTAAGCCCGGGATCACAGCGGAGGCGTGGAATCGCTTTATGTGGTGCGCTGATTTGCACAGAGACCCCAACGACGAACCGCGCGTGTACCAACACCGGCCCCTCCGCACGCTGTTTCCGCTGGCCGGACTGGCGGAGTGGCGTGTGCGGCTACAAGGGCAGCTGGAGGGCGCCGTCGTGGTCAACACCGACGATGGCCGGCACTTTCTTCAGGTAGAAGTGATGGCGACGACGCCCGCCGTGGAGTGGCGGGAGCTGCGCCGGTCTTACGGTTACGCTGACCTCGACGTGGTGCGCTTCTCACCTACACCGGGTGACGTCGTGCTCGGCAAGAAGGTGAGGGTTGTCATCACCGCCTCCAGCTTCGGCCAGAACGCGGAGCCGCGCCTGCGTGTGTGCTGCACTTCCTACCCTGCGAGCTCCTTCTCGCTGGCGCAGCACAAGCCTTCCGATGTGTGGCCCGTGATGGACGGCGGCAGGTGTGAGGAAGAGCTCTCCATTGACGGGACAGCGAAGGAGGAGCGGGTGTTTGTGCTCGACGTCGTGGTGGAGACGCGAGACGAGGACTCCATGACGTGGACGCAGCGCGGCACCGGGCGAGCGGTGTATCTACTCTCTCCGGATGTGGAGTCCGACGCCGCCGAAGCAACAACGCACAAGGACGCTGATGACAAGCCGAACAGCCGCAGCAACGATGCGGAATCAGAAACACGTAAACACAGCACGGCCCTGCAGCCGTCTTTCTCCTACTTCTGCAAGATGAGTTTCTTCTTTGAACTCGATGCGCCTGCGATGGACGCAGACTCCGACGCTGGCACAGGAGGAAGGCTCCTCTCGCTGCTAAAGCAAGCCTTTTCGGAGCTTATGTACGAGGACGTCGTCATCTTGCCGGTTGGTGTCGCGGAAGTGTGCGGGGTGCGTGGCCTCGTCGGGGACCTTCTCTTCCCCAGCGAGCCAGCGCCGCGGACTGGCGCCAACCCGACGTTGCGCACGCGGGCGCCGGTGTTGTTTGCGCGCAGTTTGCTCTCCGCGATTGGTCAGGCGTGGTGGCCTCGGGAAACGTCTTCCGGCAGCGTCACCTCAACGACTCCCTGGCCGATGTCCAGCGTCGTGTACGCCGCCGTGCTAGAGAGCTTCCGCGTGTGTCTCGAGAAGGTAGAAGAGGAGGAGTGGGCAGCGCGGCAGAGTTTTCTGAAGGAGGTGGAGTGGCACTACCAACTGTTGGACCAGGAGGCGCTCAACACCTTTCTGTCCTACCGCCCTCCCACACCTTTCAAGATGAGCGACATCGCCCCACCCGCGCGATCGACGCCGCAGCGCTGTCTCCGCTTCACGGCGGGACATTCGGAGTTGTGGCGTGACGGGGCGGCTGCCGGAGGGATTCCGCGCCTGCGGTTCCCCGCCTCGATTCTGCCGCCGACGGTCCCCCTGTCGCTCTTTGCTGTCCGCCCACGGGAGCTCTTCTCGGTGGCCACCACGCAGAAAATGACGGTCGTCACGCAGGCAAAGAACGCGCCGCCGCCGAAGACGTTGCAGGAGGTGGCGTACAACCAGCAGGACTGGGCCTTTATGCGGCTGAACTTTCCCTTCTTGCCAAACATTCTGCACTGCGACTGGGAGCGACTGCCGCTCTCGCTGCGCAACACGGAGCGCGGGCTGTGCGAGTCGATTGTGAGGGATGGCAACGTGGTGCGCGAGCCAGGGATGCTCTACACCACGGATCGTATCTTTTCTTTGCTCCTCTCCTACCTTGCGCTGCTGCAGTGCATGCAGGTTAGCTGTGGCAGCTCTTCCAAGCCAGACAGTTCGCTCGACCCGTCGTCATCGGCGCTTGCCTCCGTCTACGTGGCTCTGCGGCAGAGCACCCCCTCCATCTGGGATGACTGCAAGTCTGCCTTGCACTTCTCCGCCACCCTCTTCGTTCTGCCCTCGTACGGTGCGGGGGGCGATGCCGCGAGGGCCGCCCCGCACAGCCGCCCTCTCTTTCTGGGCAGTCGTGACAACGTCGTGACCGACGCCTTCGAGGTGCCGCGGCGGGACAACGCGTCGCCGGAGACGGTTTCCTTTCCGCTGCTGCGCGACCTCACTACGCAGTGCGTGTCCGCCCTTGCACTGGAGTCACTCGTGGAGTCGGAGTTGGAGGCGAAGGCAAATGATGGGGAAGGCCGGGCGACGACAAAAGCTCCGACAGCGGCCTCGGTGACGAACCTCGACGAAGGCCGGCGGCCCGACCAGCTGCGCCTCATTTCGAACCAAGGGCTGCCGTGGAGGCCGGCGCAGGCGAGCACGCCCATCCTTTACCACCCGCTGCCTCGCGTGGCGGTTTTGGCGTCCCCGTTGGTGGAGCGGGAGGAGTACACGGCAGACGCGCTCGGCCGCCTGCACCTCGACCGCGACAGCTTTGCAGGCGTGAAAGCAGCATGCAAAGACGAGGTGCAGGTCCGGCGCAGAGTGGTGTTACAGTATCGCTGTTTGAACCAGTTCAGTGAGAAGAGTCCGTACAAGACGATCTCGTATGGCAGGGCATCCTCGGTCGACATGTTCAGGACGTTAATCAACGACCGCGCACGAGGCAAGGAAATCCAAGCTTACATGTCGCTGCTGCTGCGCAGAAATGTGCTGACAGGCGTCGCGGAAACGGTGTCGGGAGCATCGTGTGACGCCGCTCCTTTGGCTGACGGTCTGCTCACCTTGTATGGCGTCCCAGCCGAGCCCCTCTACGTGCATTACCGCTCCCGTGCGGATCTTCGCTTCACTCTCAGCACCATCTGCCCCCCATTGCGCAGGGCCCTGCTCCAGGCGGAGCAGAACGTCCCACCGAAGGCTGACGTCGTGGAGGAGGCAGAGACGGCTCTTTTCGGGCTCTACGCCGAGGCCGCCGCGAGGTACGTGCGCAAGGTGTACGAGCGGGTGCGCAGGGAGCAGAAGTCCGCCGACGCGGTGCAGCAGATTTCGCTCTTCTGCACGTTGCAGCCGTGGGACGACACGATCCCCCCGTACATCGCCATTCAGGTTTTCCCCGTGTACGCGACGGAGGCGGAGACCACGGCGCGCGTGCTGGACCAGGAGAGCATCTGGCACGACCCCGCCACGTATCAGAATAACCCCCACCGCGCGTTTTCGCTGGTGGGCAGCCGCTTCGGCCGACTGCCCTTGGCGGAACTCCGAATTCATTACGACGTTGCAAAGAACCGTTTTGGATCCTCGTGGAATGAGATGTTCGAAAGCACTCTCGACCCCGCTCCACCGTCATCATAAAAGGAAAAGAAGGAAAAAACGGCTCGGTGCGCAATGAATCGTGGGTGTGCGGTGGAGCACGGCGGCGGCAGGACGAAGGAATGTCTTTCACGAACGGCTGCGTTTAGAATCCTGAAGGCTTCGGCCGTATCCTTCGTGGCAACAGATGGCAGTCGGTTCCACTCATTTTACAACAGCCGTTGCTTTCCTCTTTCCTGCGTGTCTGACTTGCAGAGCAGGTCCAACTGGGCACTGTTCTCACAGCAGAGAGATCCGATGCGTAAGAGGGAATAATACAATGTTGCACTCCTTGACAGCTTAAGCACTAACGGTTCACAACGCTTATTCGAATCAACGACTCGAATGCAGACCCTTACATGGTGTACGCAGGGACGATCGTGAATCGCTGCAGATCGAGCACGTTTGATGCTAATGCGCGACACGCATTGTGCTGATGCTCTCTTTCTCTCATTCGTCTTGAAGAGCGCCGACCAACAGGAGAACGGACATTTCAGCTCTTCATCTGCTCTTTGTATTTCCCCATTTCTTACTCTTTCTTTTTTTCACGTGTCGCTAACGTGTCTTAAACCGTCTGTACTCTATCTGCCGATTGCCGCCACTACAGCATCAGTTTTGAAGCGTAAGGTGTTCTCACAGAAGAAGGATCAATCGACCTTTGTTGTTGTTGTGTGCTGCGAAGATGAGTGTCTTGGACAGCGTTCGCCTGTTGCCAGAGGAGCGTGACGGCAATGTCGCGTCGACGAGCGCGATGGAGGTGGAGGATGACACGGAGTGGGTGAACGTGGTGTACAGTCAGCTGAACGGCACCCCGGCACGCAACGTGAGCACGCGGTGGCAGCGGCTCAACAAACACCGACTATTCATTGGAGTGCTTTCGTTTGTTTTGATGTGTCTCGGCTTGGTCTTGGCGGTGCCTCGGTCGAGCTGCGTGTCGTCGCTGATTCCGTCGATGGGAACCGACTGCAAATCTGTCACGACCCTCTCGTACATCATAGCGGGGCTTCTCTGCCTCACCGGCTTCTTGGGCTGCTTGGCAAGTTACAAGGGTCTGCATCTCTCTCTTTCTTGCTGTCTGGCCGTGCTGTTCTTGTGTTACGCCGTGCTGTGCGGAGGGTCTGCAGGATTGGTGATCTATTCCCGCTTGCATCAGCTGGAGAATCTCGAGTCGGCGTGGCGACAACTAGTGGCGGTGAAGTCGCCTGTGGTGTGTGACATCGAAAAGACGCTGCAGTGTTCGGGCTTTGCGGCGGGGCAATGTTGTAGCGGAACGCCGTTGGTCGAGGGTAGCAAGGAGTCTCGAACAGTCGCCGTCTCCGAGGATCAGACGCCGTGCTTCTTTCAAGCAGCGAATGGCTCCACCTACGACGTGCACAACCGTAGCGAAATATCGTGGCCAGGCACCATGTGCCTCTCAAGCTGCGCGGAGTGGAACTTGAAGACGACGGCAACGTGCGATGCCCCGTTGAAGTCCATGGTGAAGACGTACTTTTTCCACTTTGTGCTCGTGTTATCCGCGCTCACCGTTTTCTTTGGCGTGCTGGGTTGCGTCACCATAGCAGGAATGCTGTGGCGACCCATCATTGACAGCCGAATGGAGCACCGCTTTTGATGCTAGAGAACAGCCGTTCGCTGTTGCTGTTGATTACAGTTGCTTACGTATTTTTCCGCTGTTTTTGTAACGGAGTCCTTCTCGGAAGGCCCCACTACACCGAGACCCTCCTCGCCGCGTGCGAGTTCTGCGTGTGAATTCGATTGTCGCTCACATGCATACTTCCGCCTTTTTTTCTTTTGCTCTCTATTTCCTTTGCGGCGGTGTGCGCCATTTCTCGGCACTGGTCTCTGCGAAAAAGAAAAGGTAGTAACACAAACGCACACGCGCAAAGAATACCGCCTCTGCTTAACCGGCGATCTGCCGTGCTCGCCACAGGCGTAATACGTAAGACACTGTATCGCCCGAGTGTCTGATCAAGATAGTTATGCAGTCCAAATGTTTGCCACCAAAACCTCCACTGTAGTCAGCGTATTCAGAGGAGTAAGTAAGCACGAAAAGGACAGTACTTGACTTGACTGATCACGCTTTGGGCTGCCCACTGCGACTTTTTTGTTCCGCGTTTCCTCGTGTTGAACGGAAGGTCTCTTCTTTCTAGAGCCGACAAGGAACGACGCCATCGGGCTGCAGCGTTGCTGCCTTCTCTACTTCTTCTTCTACCTCTCTCTCCCTCTCGTTTTGGAATTGAAAAGTAGAAGCGAGACAGACGAGCGACTTGAGCGCACCTCGCTGCTGCCATTCGTCTGTGTCGATATAGTTGCGGTGCACCGAGACCACGCTGATCGGATTTCAAAAGAAACTGATATTCCATAATACTCCTTCTTGTGTTGCTGCTGAGGCGACGTCTCAACAGAAAAACATTCATACTGAAATACAAAAAATATCTTCTGCGCGTTCCTAATTAACGTCCGTCGTTCGGACGCGGATAGACGAACGCACCCTCTTCATTGAAACCTTCACCTCACCTTTTTTTGTTTTTGCGAACTCGCGTGACCTTTTCAGCTCACGTTTTGTTGTTGTTCTTCTGCTGCATTTTTTACTTTTCCGTGATACTTCGGGTGCGGAGGAAATCTAAAGAGAGTCCTGAAAAAAGATGCGTAAGGCTGAGTGCACTCCCCGCAATTCGCCGGGGGAGCAGCGCGAGACCGTCAGCTCCAAGCTGGGCGACTCAATGGACTCCGACGCCGACGTTGAAGTTCATTTTGGCCCCGCACGAAATTCACGCAGGTCGAAGGTGTGTTCGCCAAATGGGAGCCGCAACGCCACCGAGAACGCGTGTACGGACGACAACCTCGACTTGCGCGTTACGACCGCCGCGACCGCACCGCGCTTCCTCTCCTTCCTCTTTCCCCACTCGTCGTGGGTGGCACAGGCGTTCCTCTCCGCGCTGTCCGAGGACGGGATGGCGCTCATGACCGCGTGTATTCTTTTTCTTATTTCCTTTGCCGGCTTTGTGACGATGAACTTCATTGCGCCGTCCCGCACCACTCGCATCGCTAGTCAGCTAAATGCGATGTTCACCGGCGACGACGAGGAGAGACAGCGGATGTGGCTTGGCGGCGTGATGCCGGAGGTGGTGGTGCTCTTGCAGGCGGGCCTGCGGGTGATGCTCGTCCCTGCGTTGGCGATCAGCGCGAGTGGAGTTTACGTTTTAGGCAACGCGGATCGTCGTCGCCCCGGATGCTGGCTGGCCGGCTACGGCTGCGCCGCTGTCATTTTGGGCCTCGCGCTGCTCTATCTCCTGCTGCGCGTTGTCCTCGGTAGTCAGCTGAGTGGGCTGGAAGGGAACATCAACGCATCTCTGTACGAGGTGTGGAACGCGCTGCGTGAGGACGGGGTGCCGTGCCAGTGGGAGAGAGCCTTTCCATGCTCCGGATTTCATTGGTGCTGCGTGACGAACACGTCTGCCCTGGAGGACGAGGAGGAGGACCTGGCAGCGTCGGCGGCGTGGGCGTCACTGTGCTTCGTCACGCTGCCGAGCGGGGCGGCGGTGACGCAGGACGGCACGGACGTGACGGAGGCGGTGCGGGCGCAGTGCGGCGTACTGAGGACGCCGGAAGGGGTGGACCCCGAGGAGGTGCTCGCACGCACCTCCGCGTGTGCCCTCAGCGCCGTTCGAACAACGTTGACCGCGACAGCGACGAGTAGCGACGCGAAGCTCGAAAGCTGTGAGAACTACATTCTAGGCCATTTAACATCCACCATCGGATTCGGCTTGTGTCTCGCCTTGGGCATGTCCGTCTGCAGTTTGGTGAGCGGCGTTGTGGCCACAGTTGCTAACCTGCAGCGCATCCGCACGTCTGACTTTGTGCTCGTGAACGACCCCGCAGCGGCGGCGGGCGAGCGGGCCATGGCGGCGAAGGAGAAACACTGAAGCGAACAAGTTCAAATGGCGCTCCGGCAAAGGGTGCGCCTTGTAAAAACTGCTTTCTGCGGTCGACCGCGATTCGGGGGAGAGCGCAATGGAGCAGTATTTGCTTTCCTGGTCAGCTATTTACTTCATTAGAGGTCTTGACAGCTGCGGCTGGTTGTAATCGGGCCCGTTTCGTCAAACGTTGAAACAGTTTTTTTTCGCTCTGCGTTCTCCTTTATTTTCCATTGACTCTTCGTTGTTTTTTTAATTCTGTTTTGTTGCGCTCCTGTTTTTTCTTTTAATCGTTGTCGTCGCTTTTGCAGAGCAGCGTTTAGCCACACTTATTCTCTTTCCTTTTGTTGCCAACGTCCTGTTTTTGTATTTCTAGTTGGTGGCGTCATCGTGGTGCGTGTTCCATAACTGCTAGCCGCGAAGATGCCGCGGCGTGCGGCAACATGCAACGTCTTCTTCTTTGTTATATATACAGTTCCCAGGGTCATGATCGAACCACAGCTTACCTTTGTTACGACAGCGCTGTTCTTCTCGTGGGCCAGATGCGGCCGCCATTTGCTCTGTTGTTGGTATATATATGTATTGAAAGAGGTTATTGGTTGCGGAAGGGGAAGCGGGGATCTTTTCGATAGTGTGTATTCGCCTTTCCGCTTACTCAAGCTTTGGAGTGGTTGCCACGCGCGTACTCCTCAACGTTGGGTGGTTGACCCGATTCATCTTGACGGCGCGCGTGCTGCGATGTACGTAGAGCAGCTGTGCCATCGGAGAGGGGAAACGTGACGCGGTCAAATAAACAAAGGAGTTGCAGCAACATTCAGAGTGCAGTGAACGGCCAATCTCGCACGTCAATGGGCAACATTGAGACGGAGAAGACGAGAGGATCAATGGATGCCGTGCGGTGGAGGACAAGACGAGCAGAGAAAGAAAACTGCCTACTCAACGCACCGCCTTACGCCTTTCTTCTTTCGAACGGCGACGAGCCCGTCGTCACGGTGCAGTGACGTCTAATTTCCCGTTCTCGCGACACCGACGACATCACATCTCTGGCGCTGTTCGCTGATCTACGCGAATGTGAAACGAACTTTAAAAAGCACACCATCTTTTCTTGTTCGCCTTTACAAAATCTCTTCTCACATTAAATATCCACGATGCGAGGTGGCTGTTGGCTCATCACCGCACCGCGTAATACAAAGAAAACTGCGGCACCGCGAGAGTTCAACTTGAGAAGACGCGTAATCCCCACAGCGTCGAGGCCAAGCAAAGTACCAGAGCAACTCTTACGAAGCCGTTGAAGATCCGCGCAATCTACTGCGCTGTCAATGATGAACTCAGGAATAGGTGCAGGCGGCACTCGTCTACCTGTCCCTCGCGTCTACTTGAAGATTAATCGCAAGAGCTGTCGCGACGGCTTGGTCGAGGATGCGCCGGCCAGCCAATACGTGCGGGTGCAATGGGACGCGGCAGAGATGGGTGCCCTTCCAGCTCCGCTGCAGCGTGCGCTGGCAACACGCACGAAGTATCTGTTCCGGCGGCTGCCAGACCCCGCCAAGAAAGCCGCCGCTTCTGGTTGCGGTGACACGGCTGTGACACCATCCGAGACTTCTGAATGCGCTACAGCAGTAACTACTCTCTCCGCTCCCGCGCGCACACCGGTGGAGCGCGTCACACAGGCAGGGCAGTGTGTTCTCATCGAATGCGGTGGGGGAGGAGAGGCAGGGGCAGCGGACACGTCAGCCGCCGCTTCCCCTGCTGCAATGGCGCTCTACGTGTTGGACACTCGAGCCAGCGAGCGACAGGCAATGGAGGAGGCGTTTGGCGAATTCGCCGTCACAGACGACACGCCAGCGGGGTACGACGCCGTGAAGCGTGCGCGAGATACGACGGACGACGTTGCGGATGTCTACTTGGCACCTGTACGGCGGCTGTCACGTGGCCAGGATCACGCCACCGCTCCCCAGGCAGAAGAGGTTGCCCCTTCCATTTCCTGTTGGGGGCCAGTGGAAGAAGATGTGGCGGGCACCACGTGGGAGATGCTGCAGGCGTACGAGGAGCTGCTCTGCGTGGAAAGCGGCGGTGAGGGGGCGGCGGATCTCTACTGCTACCCGGACCACCGCAAAGACGACGAGTACGATAGCAATGCGGAGGACTTCTCCGGCAATGACTACCCCAATGACGCAGACGAAGGGAGCGAGCGTAGCAGCAGCGGTGGGGAAGGAGAAGGATCGGAGTCGTCGACATGGCGGCGTGGCCGGCGTGGACACGGATGCGCGGCCTACGGGATGTTTTGCGAGGAGGGCTACAGGGAGCGTAGTCTCAGCAGTGGGTGGAGTAGCGACGATAACTGAACTCTTGCTTGTGGCTATCAACAACTGTTACTAACACCGCTATTGCACATTTAGAAAAAAAAACACAACAACACCCATTGCGCGTATACTTGTACGTGTGGTTCACAGTTTCTCACTTTGTGCGCTTCCCTGTCGTAGCACATGCAGCTTCACCAAGGCGAAATTGCTTGAGCGAATCTCACGTATGCTTACCGGCGGTGCGGTGGTTCCGTCCGCGCCAACTCCGTCGAGCCAGGCGGCTGATGCGTGCGTTTTCTGTTATCGCTGCAGAACACAAACTCTCTCTGCTATTTCTCCTCTCTCTTTTCTTCAATAAATGTGTCGATTACCGTCAAAGGCTATCGGCACCACAAACACATCCGTGTTTACTCGTCTCCCTCCTCTTCACCATTCATGACGGTGTCCTCCCCGCCGGCGTTCGAGCTGCCGCAGCGCGGGCTCTTCGACGTTGTCGCCGCGAGCGACACCGCGACCTTGTTGACGCTGGTGCGCGGCGACAACCCTTTCGACGTGAGCCCCGGCATGGAGTTGATTCGACAGAAGAAACGCAGTGCGCTGCAGCCCTATGCGGAGAACGCATTGGTGATGGCCAGCGCGGATGTGAAGATCGACGTGGCGCAAATCCCTCGCACACGCGACTGCAGGGGAAATGGCGCGGCGCACGTCGCGGCCGCTTACGGCCTGTCTTCGATGCTGGGGGTTTTAGTGAAGGAATGCGGGTGTTCAGTGGACGAATGCAACGAGATGGGCTTTACCCCTCTGCACGCCGCTGCCCTCCACGGACACGTCGATTGCGTACGCCTGCTGTGCGACCTGGGTGCCTCACTTCTTTGCCCCACCCGCATCGTCGCGTTGGCCGGCGCAGGCGAGGAGGCGTTCTTTGGCGGCCGCACCGCCCTCTTCCTGGCGCACTACGCGCAGCAGACGGCCGTGCTGGCGTTTCTCACGCCCTTCTACGCGGAGTTCATTAAGTCTTTCAGTGACGGAAAGTCCGCGGCGGAGGTGTGGGGAAACGCCGCCACCCTGCAGAACACGCAGATGCTCTCGTTGCTGCTCGACGCGGTGGAGTGCGTTGACGGGCTGACGGGGCTTCCTCTTCTGGCGGTAGAGTTTGACGTGGAGGCTGGTCTGCGCGAGGCCTTGCCTGCCGTGCTGGCCGCCTCCCTCCCGGAGGACCAACGCATCACCCCGGAGCAGCATTTCGTCTTGAGGCGACTGGTCCGCCTCGGCTACATCAATGCCGCCACACCGTTCTCGGCGTCCGCGTCGGTGCTCGACCGCATTCTTTCCACGGCACAGGTGGGGGCGTGGCGCGTGCTGGTCGAGGAGGGCGTCGTGGTACCGCAGACCTGCGAGGTCGAGGCGGTGCGCAGCTGCGGCTACAACGGTAATGGCGAGGAGGAACTGCGCCTGCTGATCTCAGAGGCCCGAGCGCACGCGCGATACCGCAAGGCGAAGCGAAATTACGAGAGGAAGGGCGACAACAATGCGCGGAGGAAGGCGCTGCTGAGCACTCGCGAGGCGTGGAAAGCGCTTCAGTCGCAGATGCGCGCAGACGGCGTCTCTCCAGCCGAGGTTCGACAACAGTTGTGAGGGCAGGTGAATGCAGTTGTTGAAGCCGTCGCGACATTAATCTCCTGTGTTTGGCGATCCTCATCGTTCACCCGATCTATTATCCAAGAGATGTGCTCTTTATAACCCTATCTGGGCCTATTCGAAAAAAAAAGGAAGCAGAATCGATGGCGACCTTATATCTGTTCGACAAAAAACTGGAGACATGTATATTATCGTTAATTTTATGTAGAAGTGAGGAGGTCAGGTAGAGCGGCCTTCATTGTGCCGCTAACGGTGTACACAAAATTCCTTTTTCAAATTGTTGGTGGCAGAGAGGAATCCTGAGCCGCTGTTTTCACGTAAGCAAAGTACAACGCCTTTGTATCAGGCGGCATGACTTCATTATCGGCAAGTGCCGCGCGAAGGTCAGCGTCCATGCGCTACCTCTGCGTGCCTGTAGGTAGTGATCAACCTCGGAATGGAGCAGAGCTGTAAAGCATTGCCGGTGCGTTGATGTATTTGCATGAATCCGGATGCTGTACGAACTACACATCTGTGTGACGTTTCCGTTTTCCTTTGTAATAGTTGGGAGTTCGTGACACGTGTGTGTGTGTGTGTGTGTGTGCCACCACGCACGCAACACTTTTTGCTGGCACTGGCTGTTCTTCTCTATCTTCTCTCGTCTCGATTATTTTCTTGTCTTCTCGACCTCTCTGAGCCCTCCCTTATCTGCTTCTACCACGGCGCTCCGCATCGCTTCCGTACCCCCTCTCAACGCGCCAAACTGCTGCAAACACAGAGAGGGAGAGAGCGCCGCGGCCTGAGTTCCGCACGCACAGAAAGCAATAGGTTCGGCGGCGTGCTATTCGCAGCCTCACAGAGCTGTACAAGGTCTTCCCTCGATCGGCAACAGCAGCAACAAGAGTCAACGACGTAGCACTCCGTGTGGTGCCATGGACGAGGGCTTCGACGCCCACGTGACGGCCGTGGCGCACGTGGAAATCCCCGCCTACGAAGAAGACGAAGTCGCCCTGCTCACCGACGATGACGCGCTGCGGTACGACAGCGTCACGGAGGTGACGAAGCTGCTGCGCTCTTCCTACCTGAGCGCGATGCTGCGGCGCCTGAGCGACTACGAGCAAACAGCCGCGGGCAACAAGAACGCGATCCCTTCTGATGACCCGGAGTACCAGTACGTGTCGGACTGCAGCTCGTTGGTGCTGCGCATTGAGGTGGAAAAGAGTCGCGTGCACGTTTTTCTGCGTGCGCAGTACAGCGCGCGATTTCCTGAGCTGGCCATGTTCTTCTCCGACAGCGTCTTGTACGCCAAGGTGGTCAAGATTATTCAGAATAACATGGATATTAGTGGCGTTGTTGGTCCGTTAGACGAGCTGATTCCGTCGCAGCTGCTCGTGGTGATTGTGGCGTGTGCAGCTACCACAGCCGGTCGTGACTTAACCAGCGAGGAGCTCCGTCGCATTTTGGAAGCCTGCGAGGAGCTGGAAAACTTGGAAATGGCGAAGCAAACCTTCCTCGAGTACATACAGTGCTCCATGCCGCTCATCTGTCCGAATCTCTGCGCCTTCCTCGGCACCGGCATCACCTCACAGCTCTTCGCCATCGCCGGCAGCGTCACGAAGCTGTCGATTATGGACCCCACCGACATCGCCAAGCTGGGCAGCCGCCGCTCCAACGATAGCGGCATTGCGATCAAGACGACCGGCTTCCTCAGCAACTGCGACTTGGTCGCAAACCTGCCGCCGCAGCTGCGTCCAAAGGCGCTGCGCCTCGTGTCGAGCGAGGCCCTCAACTTAGCTCGCATCGACGCCAACCGCCGCGCGCCGACGAACTACGAAGGGGTGCGGACACGGCGGCTCGTGTGCAACCGTATGCGCGCGTGGTTAGACCCTCCGGTGCTTCGCGGTGCCGGGCACAACATGTACGAGCGGCGCGGACGAAAGCGACGCCGCACAAACTGACTCCTTTTTTCTGGTCTTGTTCGGTTGCATTGGAGACTCCAGCGACGGCGCTCCCTTGGTGTTTGCGTGGCTGCGGCTTTTTGTCCCCCTTTGTTTTCTGTTGACGTTCTTCGCGTATTCGTGTGCGGCTGTGCACTTGTGTGTTAAATCATACGAGGCGGAAAGATAGTGTGCGCTTACGTCGCGTCGCATTTGTTGTCTCTCTCCCATACAAGGTGTTGCTATAACGTGTAAAACGGCTGCCTTTCATCAGAAAGCCGCAAGCTTCAGTATTCTGTGATCTGAATGTGCCCGTCTCCTCTAAACGCCGGCTTTCGCATTTGGAGTGGTGAGTTGCCGGATGTGTTTGTGTGCCCTCTTCCACCACCGTGTCGTGCGCTCCACACCGCCTTTACTCTACTCTTTTCTTTGTTGTTGTTTCGTCTCTTCACTACAACCGGCCAACGTGCAGAAAACGCATTCGAGGCCTCTCCGTTCGTCTTCGCCTTTCTTGGCGCGTTGTCGTTCCGCTGAACCCCTCCCTCCGGCGCATTCGGCCCGTCACCCACTTCATCTGCTCTTCTCTGTTTCGATTCGGTCTCGTCCGCAGACCGTCTGTTCTCATTTATTTTTCTTCTCTTCCGGGTCTCTCTGCGTGTGCACCCGAACGGGCGACTTCAATGGAGCGCAAACACTCAAGAAGCCCTACTTCTGAAGTGACGTCATGCAACGACCTCGGGGCGGAGCTGTGGGCCTTGGTGTATCACCTCTTTGCTAAGTACAAGGACAACTGCACTTTGGCGGTTCGTGAGTTGGGCCTGCGTACACACCACGAATTTGAAAGCGGCAGCAGCGCGTTGTTTCCGCGGTCGCCAGCGGATGTGAAGCGCAGTGTTTGGTACGCGGACATGTCTGCCGCCTACTCCGCTTTGAGGGAAGACCTGCATCAGACGCATCTGGCCGATGTCACGGAGGCGACGGATCTCGTGTTAAGCCTATACCCGGATGGCTGCAACGTCAGCGAGTACGCCGAGGCGGTACGGACGAGTGCGGCGGTGCTGCCGTGCACCGTGCCCTCCGACATGATCGACTTCTTCGTCAGCAAGAAGGGGGACGAGTTCAAGGCGGACGGCGTCCACGTCGTCGCGGGCGAGGCGCTGGCGAAAGACGTCATTGAGGGGCTGATGTTCAGCGCGTTGCTGCCGCGGCAGTGGTGGTGTGCGCGGTTTGCCGCCGTGGCCCGCGCCCGGCGCGTCGGCGTGAAAGGGAGTCCGCCGACGCTCTTCATCGAGTACGAGCGCCCTCCCGGCGTGGTGCACGTCCGCCGCATCCACCTCGGCTCACATCTGCGCGAGAACACGCCGACGGTGCATCTCGCACGGCGCCTCGCCACCACGCACGAGTCTCTGCTATCAGAGGCGCAGTTTCAGTCGCTGCTCCTCCGGTGTCAGCGTTTGATGCGCCACTCGCCGGCCACCGCAAGCCCCGCCACCACCCGAAGCTCGCCGTTGCCGGCGGCAACGGTGTCTGCGGCACCGATGCAGCAGCCGGCTACGTCGCCGGCCGCCACCGAGAGCTCCGATGGTGACCGTGCCAAGAGCACTAAGCCGCAGAAGGCAGACCTGGGTCTCCTCTATCGTGACCCCGACGCGGCGCTGCAAAACGTCGATTTGAACGATGCGGACGACGTCACGTTGCGTGAGTTCAAAGAGGTGATGAATGAAGGGTTCAACAAGAACGTGATCAAACCCGGCGATCCTGGATACGTCTACGACAAGCGGCTTGAGGTAACGAAATCGGCCCAACAGAGCGAGTGGGATGATGACTCGGATTGAGAGCCACTGATAGAAGCAAGCATGACAAAAAAAAACAGGAAACAAAAATTTGTACGATTTGGTTGACAGCAGAGAGTGCACAAGTCAGCCGCAACAGAAGCTGCAGGGAGTTGCCTGCTTTTGCTCCACACGGACAAAGCGCACGGTGCATGCACTCGACATCACAGTTGAATCCACGTGAACGCGAAGTTGACGCTAACCAGAAATAAGAAATGACGTCCGTACATTTCCGCAACACAACATAAAGAATGGTGCTCTTCACGAATGAGTGTGGGTGAGAATTCAAAAGCACTTTCTTTTATATATATATTTTTGCCCATGGAAATCGCTCGCTTTGTAAATTGCTTCCGTCTGTCTTTTCGACTGCATTTCCGCTTCCTCCTCTTCCCGCATGTGTCTGCGACTTACTCGATTTTTGCCGTCTCAAGCTTCTCTTCGCCTCCACGCGTTACGGTGAAGACGGCAGCACATTCTCTGCTTAGTGTTTAGCAATTCGCGTCGCACGTCCGCTCTCCTTCTGGTCTAGAGAGGCAGTAGGTCATCGGCGAAGAGCCCACTCGTGCGATTTGATACCCAGCAAATGTACCACCATCACCACCTAAGCAACGACGCCTTTGCAAAAGAAGGCGAGTCCGGCCCTTCGGCGCGTGTTGTATATGACGCTCGCTTAGGAAGCTGTCTCGTGTGGCGCCCAGTAGAGGGTCCACCGCTGCCACGCCCCCTGACTGCACGTCTCGCGGCGCCGCCTCACCCTCTTCCGCGGCAGGTGAAAACGTACGTCGCAGCTCCAGACAGGGAGGGCGGCCCTCCCCCTCCTCCGCCGTCGGTGGCGCCTCGCGAAGGTCATTCGCATCAAGAAACTGAACTGCTTGCACCGGCAGGCTCGGCACCCGTGAAGGGCGCAGAGGGTCGGGCAGCGACCCCACCGCGAGGCCAGCTGCTGCCCCGCGGAAGAGGCGGCATTGACGACGTGCTAAAAAGCGCGCGGACGGCGCAGAGCCTCTTTTACAGTCTGCAGGAGCGTCGGCTGATGGCGGAGTACCGCCGCAGTCAACGAGAGCTGAAGGCAGAGCTGGACCAGCAACGGCATTCCAAACGGATGCTCCAGCTTGCCGCCTATCAAGAGGAGTTGGTCAACTTGTACGGTCCAACCGTACGCGACATCATCGCAGATACGTTCTTCGATGATGGGCACGACCCGGTGTTGGCGGTGCTGAAAGCAAAGAGAGAGGCTCCGTTATCCTATCCGTGCGGTGCCAACACGTTGCTTTCTAAGGGCTCCGGGGCGCCGAATACTTCGCGCCAGCTGTGGGAGCGCACAGACGGTGCAGCGATGCCGTCGCCGACTTCTGCGCAATCCCATCGCGAGCGTGTAAGTCGAGAGCGGGAGATGCTTCTGCGCGCACTTGACGAGAGACGATCAGGCCGCCGCAGTGGATATTGAAGGAGACGCATCAACAACCATCAAGAGCAACGGATCGTCCTCGCGTTGTTCGTTGCGCTTGTGGCTTTGCCAACTTTACTTTTCTGCTAGCCTTCCTGTTAGATTTATTTGTCAGGCGTACGCACTCAACACCGCAACGACCCTAATCAACTTCTTTTTTTTCCTGATGCATGCACAGGGGAAGCCGTTTTCAGCATCACGTGGAAGTCTTGCGCGTCTTTTTTCTTCTTTCTGTTAGTTCCA
This sequence comes from Leptomonas pyrrhocoris, assembly GCF_001293395.1. Classification (NCBI taxonomy): domain Eukaryota; phylum Euglenozoa; class Kinetoplastea; order Trypanosomatida; family Trypanosomatidae; genus Leptomonas; species Leptomonas pyrrhocoris. Next base: position 571,262 of record NW_015438375.1, read on the forward strand.
TACTTGAGCGATTTCCGCTATGAATGCGTGAGGAAGCCCCCCAAAGAAAATATGCCAGTGTCTCTCAGCGGCATCTCTCTGAACGTGTTTCCTGCTCCTCCCCTTCCTTTCTTCTGCTGCGCTTCCCTTCTCCTCTGTTCTCCTCATATTCTCGCGATCGTCGTTTGCTTTCCACGAAGGTGGCCAACTCGGGCAGCACTCGATCAAAGCAAAAAAAAAAGAACTTGTCGTCTCACCAACACGCGCGGCTCCTGTGGCGATCTCCGACGGTGTAAGCGCTGTTGTTATTCTGTGTGTCTCCATTCTTGTGTGAAGGGGAAAATGGACGACGTCTCGTGCAAGACGGCTGTTAACACGCGGGAAACTTTGGCCGCGCGCCTGCCAAAGAAGAAGGCGGTCGCAACGCACGCGAACGCGTCTCTTCACCAGAAGGCGGAGACCACGTACGACACGACGTACACGGCGGCCCCGGCCGAGCGCGCCTCGGTAGCTGCGCACGCCTCTCAGAACCTCGCGGGCAGCTGTGATCGATCCTCGCAAGCGGACGCGGAGGCGACGTGGACGCCGGACGACGACACGGTCAGGCGACAGCAGAAAGAGGATCAGCGACGCGGCTACAAGGTCGTCTCCTGCCCCTCATCCGAATGGGAGTCGACGTCGCACGCGGCGTCCCGTAACGTGCAGCCGGAGCAGCAGCTCGACTTCTACGCCACCACGCGCAAGGTGGAGCAGGTCGACGACGATAATCGAGGCGGCCTCGTGGGCAGAGTGCAGCGGTCACTGGAGATTCGCACGAAGCGCGCCGAGGACGCCACGCTGCGGCCGGCAGCCCCGTCGTTCCCCAACACGCACCGGAGAATTGTTCCGCCCATTGTGGCGGTGGAGTTCCATGGCGCGAAGCACAACTACCTGGACTTGGTTGAGTGCACGCAACTGAAGCCGCATACCGAGGAACAGATCGGGTTTTCTGCTGCCCCGCTCACGCGGTTGCCAGGTGAGACGCTCTCGCAAGACTTGAAGGTGCAGAGCAAGGTCATTACGGAGATGGGCACGTCACACGAGTTATTCCGCGGCACGTCGAAATGCTTAAGTGACACCCCAGTAGGCTACACCGGCTACGTGCCGATGTCCGAGCGCAATGCCGCTGCCATCCACCACGGCGATGACGCGCAGCGGTTGTTTGCCAAGTCGCACATGACGCTGGCTGAGCACGGCGGAAACGTCGATCTCCCGCCGTCCGCATCGAACATGGCGGCGCGGCGACGCAAAGGACGCAACGCGCCGTCACCGAAGGCGCTGGCCCCCAAGTCGACGGAGTCGATCAACCGAACCGCGGAGGGCCGCGTGCTGCAGACGTCGCTCTACGGCACCCTCGAGCGGGAGCGGCAGATGAACATTCGCGATGACGCACAGAGTCAAAACTACTTTTGAGCGGCCTTTTTGTTTTCTCCTCCCTTCTGCGCTGCTGATGTACATGAGCAACCGTCAATGACGCTCCTTTTGGTTGTTATCTTTTGGTGTCGATTTCGTGACTCTAGCTTCGTTTTTCCTCCCACTTCTCATGTACGATGTATTCTCCCCATTCTACAGTACCAAAATAGTTTCTCTATGAAGGATAAAAGCAAGTATGTTTTGTTTTGCTTACTAGAAGCGTTGAAACTAGAAAAGGAAAATTAATATGAACATATGTAGAAGAGGGACGGGCAAGCGTTCGCAGGTGCGAGGTCGCATCTCCGCTGTTCCTCTTTTTCCAACATGCACCACAGCGGCCAGCCTCGCCGCTGCTTTCTCATTCCTGCGCTTTGTTTTCAAGCATGCGACCGCTGCAACGGCTTTTCTTCTCGCTGTTCGGCTACACCGTGCTGTACTTCTTCTAGTTTCTTTTCCACCCGTTCACGCTATATAATAGCTTATGCACGCCGACAACGACCGAATCACACATCAACGAAAAATTCTCCCTCTGCGGTTTCTTTCGATTTCTGTTTCTCGTTCTCGGCTGAATTGCTTCGCCTAGCGCGAATAAAATTTTGTCATTTCTCCTGCGACTTTATCGGTTACGTAGCGATCATCATGGCAGGCAACCCTCTCTTTGAGGCGAGCAAGCTGCAGTTCCACGCACCTGAGTTCGACAAGATCAAAGCCCAGCACTTCGCCCCTGCGTTCGATGCGGGCATGGCGGAGTAGCTGGCGGAGCTGAAGGCCGTTAAGGAGTGCACCGAGGAGCCGACGTTTGAGAACACTGTGCAGGCTCTGGAACTCTCTGGGCGGCTCTTCACGCGCGCCACGACGATCTTCTTCAACTTATGCTCCGCCAACACGTCGCCTGCGATGCAGAAGCTCGAACAGGAGTACGCGCCGCAGTGTGCGGCGCACCGGGACGCCATTTTCCTTGACCGCAGTCTGTATGAGCGCCTCCGCGCGGTGTCCACCAAGCGGGAGCAGCTCGAGGAGGCCGAGGATCGACGTCTTGTGGAGGTGCTGGCGCAGAAATTTACGATTGCGGGTGCTGCCCTCTCGGAAGAGAAGAAGACCGCCTTGCGTGACATCAACGCACGCCTCGCAACACTAGAGACGATCTTCGGTCGGAAGCTGCTTGGCACCAACCTTGCCGGCTCGTTGATTGTTGACACAGAGGCAGAATTGGACGGCCTCAGTGCAGAGCAGCTGATGGTGGCGAGACGCTTTGCTGCGTCGCTGGGCCGTTGCGACGAGTTTGCTCTGAAGTTGCTCAACACAACTCAGCAGCCGCTGTTCGCGTCGCTAAAGACACGCGAGACGCGCCGCCGCCTGTACGAAGCCAGCGTGAATCGTGCCAGCCGCAAGGACGACAACGACACCCGCTCCACCATTGAAGAAATTCTGCTCCTGCGGCTGCGGAAGGCGCATCTATTGGGCAAAGCGTGCTTTGCGGACTGGAAGCTGCAGGACCAGATGGCAGAGCGGGAGACGGCAGAGAAGCTGCTGTTGGACCTGACGCCGCCTGCGATGGCCGCCGTGGAGCGCGACGCGCACGAGATACAGGAGCTCATCAAGGCACGAGGCAACGACTTCGTGGTGGAGCCATGGGACTGGGCCTTCTACGCGGAGCAGGTCCGCAAGCGAAAGCACGACCTGGACGAGGCGGAGCTCATGCCACACTTTGAGCTGCAGACGGTTCTCGAGAAGGGTGTCTTCTTTGCGGCGAACCAGCTCTACGGGATTACAATGGTGCGACGTACCGACCTACCCGTGTACGATCCCGACACGCTCTGCTACGAGGCCTTCGACGCCGACGACACGTCACTGGCGCTCTTCTACCTAGACCCGTATGAGCGACCCAACAAGAAGGGCGGGGCGTGGATGACGTGTTATGTCCTTCAGTCAAAGCTGCTACAGCAGCGGCCGGTTGTGTTCAACGTGTTGAACGTGCCCAAGCCCGATCCCGGCAAGCCGACGCTCCTTTCGCAGCGCAACATCATTACCCTCTTCCACGAGTTTGGCCACGGTCTGCACGGCATGCTGAGCGACAAAAAGTTCGCCTCGCTGGCCTGCACCAACGTCCCACGCGACTACGTGGAGTTGCCGTCGCAGGTGAATGAGAAGTGGGCGCACTACGGCGACGTGTTGAAGCACTACGCTATCCACTACGAGACGAAGGAGCCGATACCGCAATCGCTGATTCACAAGATGCAAGCCGCCGAAAAGTTTGGTGGCGGCTTCCAGACGCTGGAGAACATCAAAGCCTCTGCCGTGGATCTCTATTTGCACTCCATCACCGACGAGAAGGACTTCCGGCCAATTCCAGAGATGGAGAGGGCGGCGATGGAGCACTTCCAAATGGGCATGCCGGCCGTGCCACCACGCTACTTCACGCCCTACTTCGCTCACACCTTCCAGTGGGGCTACTCCGCCGGGTTTTATGCGTACACATGGGCGAAGTTGCTAGACTGCGATGCGTTTGAGTGGTTCCGCGAGCACGGCGGCCTCGCCCGCGCCAACGGCGACCACTTCCGCAAATGCGTCTTATCGGTTGGCAACACGATTGATTTGAATCAAGCATACTTCAACTTTGCGGGACGCAAGCCAGGCGTTGGTCCTCTGCTGCGCAGCCGTGGCCTTTAGTAGCGGGATTGGTGTGACAGTCACAGAGTTGAAGAGCTGCTTTCGCTTTTCTCTCTCCCGTCTCTCCTTTTGTGCTGCCCGCGTCACTGACTGCTGTGCCACTCCTATTGCTTTCGAGTTCGCCTTTGTTTTCAACGAGCAGTGTTGCTGCTAACGGCAACGCTGAATTCATTTCTTGCTTCTTCTTATATTCTTGCGTCAAGAGACTCATCCCTCGTGTGGTTGCCGTGCACGTGCACTTTGAATCTCGAAGTGCCATTGCATGCAAACGGTGTTTTTCCCCTTCTCTTTCCTCCGCATCGGGCATTTCTTGCCCCGGTGGCTTTTTCATTAACGCCTTTATTACGGTTTTTCGTTTTGCCGCTTTTTCACTTTATTATTGTGCGGAGTCGAACTACTCCTTCTGCAGGGCTAACCCAAACAAATGCTCTGTAAGGCGCCATCCAAAAGTGCTCGAGTGGCAGATCCAAGTGATCATCCAGGACTTGAAAAGCGGTTCGTATCCCCGTAGGAAACCGGAGAGGACCTCTCTGTTCACTCCTCAAGGGCGTTTAGAGCAATGCAGTTCACTGGACCGCGGTCGTTCGCGTGTAACAGTTCGTGTTGGCGTCAATTCGAGCTCTCTCTCTTTACTGCCGCCACATCTCGTCCTGCTTCTTATCACTGCTCCGTGCGTGTTCTCCAAAGGTGCTCATTGAAAAGACACGGCAACACAATTTCCCGACGATAGCTATATGTGCTTCTCTTTTCCTGTGTAAGTACTGTACTGCACCTAAATGCAACATCGCTGATTCATTGAAAACCTCTTCTGATCTCGCACACCAAAAATATAGACGAGTTTCTTTCATTCCTCACCGAAGTAGCTGCACGGATGGCCCTTGCTGGTTGCTCACCGGCACTTTCTCAGCGGATTTGTGCGACTCCATGTTGTCGGATGTATCGCATCTCTTCTCCCCCAAAAGAAAAAAAAAACAATAGTAATCGAATTTTTCTCCGGTCTTCCCTAAGCACTCTCTTTCTTTTCTATGTTGCTATTTGTGTCGAAGCTTTTGGTGGCGTGGTGGATCACGCTGATGAGCGCCATTGGTGTGTGGCTGCCCGTTTTCTACGTCGGCCGCAATCGCGAAGAACCTCTCGTTGAGATTGGAGCCTTCGCACGGTGCAAGAAGGCGACTTTAATTGCCTCGTCCGCCACCGTGAAGTGGTACCTCTCTCTAGCCAACTGCGTCTCTGCTGGCATGCTGCTCACCATGGCACTACTGCACTTCTTTCCGGAGTCGTTCGAGGCCGGTGCGTTAGGCGCCTTGCCGGCGCCGACCTCTCTCTGCTTTTGGTTGCTGGCGGGCATATTGATCCCCGCGGTGCTTGAGCGATCGATGAAGGGCGGCAGCGGCCACAGCCACGGCGTGTCCAGCGAGACGGGCAGCAGCAGCAGCGGTGGAGGGACGGTTTCCGTGGCAACGCTGTTGATTGTGCTGATGTGCTTCCACGGCGTGACGGAAGGGCTGTTGCTGGGATTCGAGGAGAAAGTTTCCGCTTTGTTGAGCGCGGCGCTGCCGCTCTCCATTCACAAGCTCTTCGACGGCCTCGTCATTGGTGTCGCCGTGGCGAAGGAGATGCTTAACCAATCCGCTGAAGCCACGCCAAGTCCTTCCCTGGCAGAGGCGGAAGGAAGGCTAACAGAGAAGGGTCCCCGCTCGTCGATGCGGGAATGGAGGCGCCTGTACCAGAGCTCCGTGGGTGTGTGGCTGCTGCTGACTCCTATTACGATGATTTGTGTGGTGCTCTGTACCGTTGTGATGCAGCGCCGCGACGGTCTGGCAGTTGTCGGCAATATCTCCACACAGCCGCCAGTGGTGCTGCCGCTGTCCTCCACCTCCGCCCCTGAACTGGCCCCCTTCGTTTCGATGTTAGCCGCAGTGCAGGCAATGGGCAGCGGCTCGTTTATCTACATCGGTCTGGGCATCTTGAACCGCGAGGATCTGGTAGGAGTTTCGGCGAATGCCGCCTTACTGGCTGGAGTTGTATTGACCGGCGGCTTGTTTTTTATCAGTAGCTCTTCTCATTGACAGCGCTCGCGGCGATTGCGCATGCGCGTTTGTGTGCACGGTGTTGGTAGTAGCTTAGGCGGCTGTTTTCACTCATCGGCTCTTTTGCTTCTGGCGATACGAATTCTGCTCTGCTGATGGGTTCCTTCTCCCTGTTTTTTCCTTTCTCTTAGTCGCTTAGACGCTTGTTCTATTTCTTTTGACCGTGTTTTTGCTGTTTGAGCGGCAAGCAATCTTTTGTCACGTGCGAACCTTTTCTTTCTGGCTTGGCTCTTTTCACTGTGGCGACATTAGGTTCTTCTTTTATCCCCCGATCCTTGTTTTTGTCTTTGGAGCGCACAGTTATGCAACGGCGAAAGCGACATTTGTATTGCGCATTGCGGTGTTTCACTGCCGGCGCGTGTGCGCCGCTGTTTGTGGCATCGCCGTGACGTTCAGTATTCGCCCGTCACGTTTAAGGTGCGCGCGAAGGTGGAGAATGCTGTTTTCCAGCTGATGCTCTCACTGTTCGTGTTTGCATCTTTCCCCCCTCTCTTTCGCGGTGTTTTCCGTTTTACGCGAAGATCCTGCTGCATTTCGAAGAGCGGTTTTACGACTTACTGTCTCTCCACAATTGACCTTTCCGCCGGTTGGGTTGCGTCAGCGTTGCTTCCACCTTTAGTCTTGAGCTAAGCAAAACAACTGCAACAACGAAGCGTCGTCTTCGCATTCACGATGCTTTCACAGTAAACGAGGAATACCGCACACTACTCTGCCTTTTTCTAAAGAATTATTAATATTCATTTCATAGTCCTCGTTAGTTAAAAAAAAAAAATGAAACATGCGTCTCTCTTTCTTTGCAAATCAGGCGAAAACAATGCAGCGAAAGGCGTTCGTAGTTCACTCACGGCGCTCAGGTGTACAAGTCAGCCACCTACGCGACTCTTCCGAGATGTGCGTCCAACGCGAAGACGCAAATCGTAGCTGCCGTGCTCTGCTGTCGCTGCTACTCTCATCCGCCGTTTCACGGAGCTTTACGAAAACGAGTCCGCAATGCTCGAACAACTACGTCACCTCCTCACGTACGTCCGAGTCGAACTCAAAGCTCAATACAACAGAAGTGATTGCTGGCTGCTACGGTTTCTTTTGTTCGTCTCATCGGGGAATGCTTCGCTGCTGGCGGCTGCAGCCCAGACCTCTATTGTCCCTCCACACACGTTGCGCGGCGTCTGACGCTGGTCAAGAAGGCCGAGACGCGTTCGAATGCCGGCAACGCTGGTATCAGCGCCAACTGCATACTCAAACCCTGTTCCCGGTAGACTTAATTCCTCTCGCACAACGCTTGCCGTTGGATCGTTCCTCGTCGCCGCTGACGCAGAGAGAGGGGCGCTTCGGGGGCCAAACATACCGCAACGCAGATGCCATGACGGATGCCTTTTTAAGCTGCTGCCGCTCTTCCCTCTGCGATGCGACGGTGCTGCAGTCGATATTTCGTCAGCTCTCGCCCGACCAGCAATGTGCGATTTTGACGCAGAGTTTATCGCACGAGACGCACCAACGCCTGCCGCTCATCAGTGCGTGCGTGGAGGAGGCGTTGCGCAACTCCACCCTCTCTCCGGGGCACTGGATTCTTGTGCTGTCGAGTGTGAAGGCAGGCGACCCTGCACCCCCGCTCCCCGTTACGGCGATTTTGAAGAACGTCTTTCTGAGCCGTACAAGCGCGTTTGGTTCCCCTGACGACGCTCGTGTGTTTATTGCGCAAGCGCTCTCTTTGATGGAGCGTCAGAAGACGCCTTTTACATCGATTGTGGACTGCTTGAGCGCGTGCGGCCTCGCTTACGAAGCGTGCGCTTACGCGTCCTCGTCGTCTTCCTTTGTTTCTTTTCCATTTGCCGGTTCTTCCTCGGTTGAAGAGCAGGGTGGGTGGGGCTACGGCCCTCTTCTCCACCGTATGTGCGCGCTGCCCAAGCCTCCGTTGAAGTGGTTCGGCGCCGTACGAAGCAAAATGCCTCCTGCTGTGCAGCGGTACTCCACGCTCGTGGTGCTCCACGCTGCCCTGCGCAAACGCGGTGATATTCGGTGCGTCGAGGACGAGGTGTGGCGCCTCTTCACGGCGGAGCTGCTCAGCCCACTGGAGGCGGCGAGTGCCCTTCATTTTGTGCTGCACCACGGCAACACATTTACGGCGCGACTTTTGCTCGACCACTGCCACACCGCACAGCAGGTGCTGACGCTCATGCGATACACGCATGGTGCAGAGCACCCTTTCACCTTTCAGGCCCTGGAGAAGTCTTTGACGACGCGAACAACAGAGCGCGTTCATACGCACCTTCGCCTGGAGAGTCGGGAGAGGCGTACGAAGCTGGCGCTGTTCTTTGATGCGCAGCTCGGCAACTGCGAGGCCAGTAGGAGACCATCAGAGAGGGGCGAAGACCCCGAAGGAGAACTCTGTACGCAGACGCTGTCTATCCGCTCCCTCGACCGCGGTCTCCTTCACCAGTGCCTGCGCGACGCCCTCCCTCACAGTGTCCTCGTGAGAGGGGAGCGCTCCCTCGCACAGGTGCTCGCTGCCATCCCAGCCTCCGCCGTGGAACACGTGGCGAACTCGCTGCCCACGGTGCACGGCGACGTCCTCTCGTGGTGGATCTCGCTCTATTTGAAGGGCGGCAACGTCGATGGCGCGCTGGCTGTCCTGACCGTCGTCGCGGCGCGGGGCTGCCTGCCGCACATGGCGGTGTTGGTGGAGCTGCTCGAGTGCACGCAGGACGACACGGACAACTTCGTGCGCAGCGTGACGATGCTTCGGCAGAGCTTCCCGCAAGCGACCGACGCGGTACTCCGCGCTTTTGTGGAACGCACGGCGACGTCGATGACGCGTGCCGCGCCGCCGTCCACCACCACAGCGCAGGCGGTGCACGCCCTCAAGTCGCTGGCCGTCATGGGCCTCCCGCGGCTCTCTGCACGGTGCCTCAGCGACATCGCCGCGCACGATTCAGCCGACACGATCTCCGCCGTGATGGCGCTGGCACAGGAGCTGGGCGGCTCTCCGGGGTGCACGACGGAGGCCGCCCCGCTCGACGTTGCCGCTATTCGCGGTCTCGCAATGGCGGGCCGGCAGCTGAACTACCGCGTGTGTGTCTCCGTGGCTGCGTTTGATGCGGATGGCGTGTACGCTGGCTGGTGGGGCTCCGCCTCACGCCCGCTACGCTCGCTAACGCGGTTTGCCTACTTGTCGGCGGACCTCTCGCTTTGGCCGTGGGTGGAGAAGGAGGCGCTCGCTGACTCTTCACGGCTTTCCTGCGACGAACTGCACAAGGCTGTTCGAATCGTGGCACTGGGCAGCCGAGATGCGAAGATAGCGGTTGCGTTCTGGAACGCAGCCAAGGCGAAGATGCAGCACGAAGGCGAGAAGCGGCGTGTGAGTCGAGAAGATTGTCGAGCGAGCGCGAAACGCGATGAATACACTCTCGCATGCGTGTGTGCAGTGTGCGTTACGCAAGGGCAGAAGCAGCTTGCATCGCACTTAATACGTGACGAGAGCAGCAACACCAACGCTTCACCACTGCTGGCTGCCTTTTCAACTCTTCACATGGCGCCTACTGAACGGCAACTTGCGATACGTAAGAGCGAGCTGCAGTTCGAAAAGTTTAGCAAACGTTCACTTACGCGGAAGGCGAGGGGTGGACTTCTTGGGCGTGGAGCCCAAAAGGCGTCCGTGCGAGAGACACCACGGAGCTTGCTGTGTTACTTCCCGCCGTCGCTGCAGCGTCTTGTTCGTGCGTCAGGGTCTGTTCTTGTCGATTCCTTTTCAGCCCCGGATGAATGGGAACATTTGGGGAGAGGGAAATCGCCAACGACGTAGAAGGTTGATGTCGCGTCGTTCGGTGGTGCTTGATCAGCTGTTTTCAATACCGTCATTCAGCTTGTTGCTGCCGCTACGAGGGTGCGTTGCTGCCCGCTTCTCGCGGTCTTGGCACCACTCAACGCACCAATTCGTGTCGCGTAGTGGTTGTTCATCAAGAAGAAAAGAAAAGTGAAAGAGTCTTTGAGTCGTGGCGACACTTGATTCCTGTACGCCGGTGCTAGAGCGCACGTTTCCGACGGCAGTACGCACGCCACTCAGGAATGGGTGTTATCATAGCGGTTGAGGCGATGGTGTGGTGCTGTGCTCCTCGCTGGAAAAAAAAAAACCCCGATGGAGATTGCTGCTCTTTCTTTTTTTCGGTCCTGGCTTTGCAGTCAGAAGAGGTTCTCGCTAGGTGCTGGCCTTCTCTGCGCTTCCTTCCTCCCGCTTCTTTCTCAACTCTTTTCACTGCATCTAACTCTCTCTCTAACCTTGTTGCGCTGCAACGGCCTTCTTAAGGAAGCGAGCTTGCAGTCCACCCCCGGGCAGAGAAATAGGAGTCGCCTTGGTACTTTAACGTCGCAGAGAGTCGAAAACACGAGAAAGCGATGTGGCGGTCTCGTGCGTGTTTGGCTGGCTTCACGATGAAGTACAAAAAAGGTACTGGCCTGTGGGACGAGGACCACGTAAATGACTTCAACGCTAACAAGTACATGTCCGCGCGGTCTACCATGCGCTGGTACTACGGGATGGAGCGGCTGCAGACGCGCAACACCCTCAACGCACGTCGTAGCACGCAGAGCCACAATAACAACAAGGGTTTGCACCACAGCGGCCGCGGCGCCTTCGAGCGCGAGTTGGAGCGCCGCGACATTCCGGTTGACAAGTACCCGCTGACGACGACCACCGGTGCGGCGCGTGTGGCCGAAATGGTCCTGCTGCGCCGCGCGGAACTCGAGAAGCAGGCGAAGGTCGCGATGGAGAAGCAACGCAGCGAGCTGCGACGTGATGCGCCGTCGGAGTGGTACGACGAGACGGACGGGCCTCTCAATCCGCGTTTTCTAGTAAGCATGCAAAGCAACTACACGAAGACGATCACGGAGCTGCCCAATGAGCCCATCACGCGTGCGTGAATTTGTTTGTTGGTTGCGATGCGGTTTTGCTCTGAAGGGCACGATGCTGTGCCGTGCGATGCTGAAAACGAGCCTCGGGGCTGAGATGAAATTCTCTTTGACGTATGACTTCACATCTTCAAAAGCAGAAATATAAAGATGAGCGGATCAAACGGCCTGCCAACCAGCAATTAAAACGGTAGTGCTCTCCGCTAGTTATCTGTTCTTTTCCTTCTGATCAATGCTTCCCATGCGTTAAGTACTTCACGCGGGTCACCCTCCTTATTTGTTGGTTTTCTTTCCTTTCCACTGGGACGGTACTTCGCTCCACGGCGCATTATTCTCTCTTCTCTGCGCTTTGTCGATTCCTTTCCGCGTTGCTCTGACGTTTTCATTCTTTCTTTGGTCTGTACCACTTTGGCCTTCTTGTTCGGTGCCTGCACGTCTTTTCCGCGGTTTCTCTCAGCCGCTGTTGCAAATTTGAAGGAGGAAGAATAACGGTTAGAACACTCACAGTTTTCTAACAGTAGTGCCTGCCCAAGTGCGGCCTCGATAGATGACAGACCACCTTTCTGAGCGTTGTTGCCACCGTTAACACACGCCTTGCTCGCTGCACTAACACCTTCGCGAAGGCGAAGTTGACCATCGGACCGCTATGTCGGCCCCCTTGCCGTTTGATGTCCTCTTCTGCACGAGCGAAGATCCGCAGCATCCCATCTCGCAGCTCGCCGGGGGAGCCGCAGATGCGAGGGCTGGGGACGCGTCTCTCACGGGGTGGCAGAGTGCGCGCAATGGGAAGGTTCCACAGACCCTTGTCCTGCGCTTTCACGGCAATGTCTGGCTGCAGCAGCTGCGCATCCTATCACATGAGTCGAAGATCGCCACAAAGGTCGAGGTGCGGGTTGCGAAGCTCGCAGACGACGACGACCGTGCAAACCCGCCGTCGTTCCGCAGTGTGCGCTTTGTGAAACTCGGCTCCGTCGATTTTAATAGCAATGAGCAGTCGCATTACAAATCAAAGGAGCGCAAGACCGTGCACCTCAAGACGGAGGCGTATTTTCTCAAGCTGCTGTTCGACCGCCCCTACATCAACGCCCTCAATACTGGCCAGCAAATCGGTATTTACTCGCTGGAGTGCAGTGGGCACGTTGTGGATCCTGTGGAGAGACACGCCGATGCACAGCCAATCGTCGGTGGGTCATCTCGGCCGGCCAGTATAGCTTTCAAGCCACCGAAAGAGGGTCGAGCGTTCAGCACCGCCGTCACGGAGACACCGGCGGTGGCGCAGTCTTCAGAACGCGGCTCTAGTGTCCCTGCCACACCATCTGAAGTTGCAGACGGTCACCCATTGCAACCTCCCGGGCCCACGACGCAGCCCATGAAGCTGGCGCTTTCGTCCAACGGCAGCGGGCCTTCGGAGAGCGTGCTAGGCGCTGCCTTTCGCTCTGTACGCATTTTAGAATTCGAAGACTTCTTCCTCCGCCGCTCTGAGGAGCTGGTTTCGTTAAAAGAGGAGGCGGTGGCGGTGGAGGACTTCGCTGTGGCAGCAGAGTGCAGAGACAAGTTGGCGCTGCTGAACAAACGAGCCAAGGAGGTTTACGAGCTCGAGCAAGACAAGGTGCAGGCCATCATCGACGAGAACTTTGAGGTGGCCCAACAGGTGAAGGTGCGCATGAACGACTTGGTGGGGCAGCTGTTTACGACGACAGCGCTGCCTGTCCCCGCGGCGTCAGGCAAGTCACCGGACAGCGCGGCCGCCTCGGAGACGTCCGATGATGGAGCCTCGCACGCACCAGCAGCGCCGCCCGCGGAGGCACCGCCGCATCGAAATCCGCACGTGCAGCCGACGTCGCCGCTGAGCTCGTCCAGCAAATCCGCAGACAACGCCATCACGGACAATGAGAGCGTCGTCAGCGAGGCGATCGAGGCGACGGAGGAGACGCAGCGCGTGGTCGACGCAAGTGCCTTGTCCTCACCCGAGAGAAGCGTGGCGCGGGCCATTCTCTCCACTGCTGGAAGCGAAGAGAGTACCTCGGTAGCGCTGTCGAGTCCGGGCTTTGATATTCAGCCTCTCATCTCAGCAGTGGGCATTTTTGCGGCGGCGTGTCTGCTCTCGCGGCGTTTCAAGCTGCGCGAGGCTGCACTGGTCGTCATCACGGAGCGCCACGATATGTTCAGTGCCGCCCCCTCCTTGATTGAAGATGCCGTGTTGCGCTTCCTTGACCACAATTCTTTCGGGCTGCAAGACCTGATCCCCAACGTTGTCTTTGCGGCGTGCACTTTCATACGCATGACACTGGCCGATGCAGCCGGCTGCATCGGCAGTGTCTTGGCGCCGCTCGTGGCGCTGCTGCCGCGTCTTCTCACCCGCTGCAGCGACAACCTCCAGCGCATCCGCGACGAGGCCCTGACGACGCTGACGCTCTACGTCAAGACGCCGGCCATCCCGGCCAACTCTGTTCTCTCCGCCACATTGATGGAGCCGATGGACAAGGAACGGCGAAAGCTGCCCTTCACCAACGCCAAGGCACAACTTTCACGTCTGAACCTCTTTCAGCTTGTCGTGGAACACGACCGCCTGCATTTGGAAGGCAATGCAGCTCTCTCCGGCAATGTACTGCAGAAGTTGTTGTTGCCGACGGTGAACCACCCCAACCCGGAAGTGCGTGACCTGGCTGTTTCCATTCTGGGAAAACTGGTTGCGGCGCGACAGATTACGCTGCGCGACAAGGACCTTGCTTTAATTAGAAACGGCGGAATTCGTGACGGCATTGCGAGTAAAAGAGCATAGTCCGTGCGACCTCGCCGGAGAGAAACCGCTGTCGGCTGTAATAGGAAAAGGGGAAGCGGTTTTTTAACGTTGTTCTGGTCGTTTTCGCCTGCTTCTTTGTGGGCTCATATTGCGGCCCCACCCTGCACCCGCCGGGCGCCTCTCATTTGCTTCTTTATGCACATACAGCTTTGAAGAGTTGCATTGGTAAGAGAAGCACACTTATGACAATAGGTGGGTTGCGCCGCCTTCTTGGGGCGGCTAATATGTTAGGTATATATAACCGCTTGATGCGCAGACTTGTTTTCGCTGCGTTAAGCGAGTACCGCGACCCGTTGGCGTTGCACGTCGGGTGACGTTGGATTGTCCTTGCCGCAGTGTCCGATTTTGCTGGCAGGCGAACGTAGCTTTCCTTCACCCTTTTCGTTTGTGTTTGCCCGCCTTCGTCTTTCACCTCCCGTACAGCGTCCATCACCTTCGTCAATTCACCTTGTCTTCCCCCCTCTCCTGCAAGCGCTCTTTTCTTTCCTGTTGCCTGAAATTGACGCCAGTTAAAACAGTAGCAGTAGCAGTTGCCAGAACAGAAAAACAACGCATCTGTGCTGTTTTGTGAGACAGGAAATACAGTGTACGTTGAACTGATCTGCTTGAACGTGTCTGAGAATTGTCCTAACGTGCTTGAATTTGCCTTCCCCACTGATAAGGTTGTTCACCAAGCAAAATCCTTTTTTGTTTTTCGACCATTGTTCCAGCACATATCGTGTCATGTCGCTTAGCGGACAGAAGCGCGAGGGCCTCGGGGAGGACATCGAGGAAGCCGAGGAAGCCTTCATCGATCTTGAAGACCCCGACGTGGACATCCTCGATGAGTCTGCCCTTCCCGTTGCAGAGTCGAGCGACGACGACGACGATGAGGAGCGGGGCCCTGACACCGCCGCGGGGGATGCCAGTGGAAACCCGCAGGAGAATGAGGAAGCGCAGCAGGAGGCGGAGATGGAGGACCTGAACGCCGCCCCTGACCACGAGCCGGAGCGTGACGACGCCTTCGCGACCTTCGAGGCACCGGAAAAGAAGCCGTTGCACACCATCGCTGTCAGTCCGCAAGATCCGACTATATTCGCGGCTGCCGGCGAGGGGGAGGATATTTACGTGCTGAGGGTCGAGGACAAAACCACGGAGCCGGTGCTGACGGCGACACTCAAAGGGCACAAGGACACCGTGAGTCTGCTCTCCTTCTCGCCCGACGGGTATTGGTTGGCCAGCGGCAGCCTGGACTCCACCATCGGCATCTGGTCGGTGGGGTTTTGGAACCGCGTCTACTGGTTCACTGACCTCTACGGCGAGATCATGACGCTTCTGTGGCACCCGTCCAGCCGAATCCTTGCGGCCGGTGCCGACGACACGCAGGCGGCCATGTGGAACGTGGATAAAGGCACCTTGGCGATGTACTTTGTGGGCCACCGCGGCGCGGTTACCTGCACCGTGTGGTCGCCGCAGACCAAGAAATTGATCACGGGCAGCAGCGACGGCTCGGTGAGCATCTTCGATCCCAAGACGGGCGAGCAGGAGGTCCACATTTCAAAGGACTTGAGCCCCGACAAGGCGGGTGTGACGGCGCTGCAGTTCGTCAACGACGACCAGTGCGTCGTCGGCTGCGAGGACGGCACATTACACGTCATTTCTCTCCGAAGTGCGAAGGCGGTGTCGCATCTGGAGGAGTTGCATGCGCAGGCAATTGAGTCTCTCGCCATGAGCGAGAATTCGCTGCTGCTGCTGACTGCCAGCTGCGACACGCGGGTGATTGTGTGGAACGTGGCGGACTTCACCCCCCGCACGATCCTGGAGGTGGGCGAGAGCGTCATCCCCGCGGTTTGGTTGAAGCCGTATTTCGTAGCGGCTGGTTGCAGTGACGGCGAGGTTCGCGTGTGGGACGGTCGGTCGTCGGAACAGCAGCCGTTGTCGGTGCTGATGGGGCACCGACGCATGGTGCTCAGCCTCGCCACCACCCGATCGGTGCTGGCGAGTGCAAGCGACGACGGCACAGCCAAGTTTTTCCGTTTCACCTCCACCTACGTGTGATTGACGCCGTGCGATGTAGAAAGAAAAGACAAAGTGGCTGCGTCTCAGTGGTTAGGGTGAGACAATATCGTGCTTTTGTTTGTAATCCAAGGTTTTAATGATGGAAATAGAACTAAACTGAGCTGCCTTTAGAAAAGAAGGGAAGAACGAGGAGCCGCAATACATACAGAAGTGACCAGCCGATTGCATGGCCCTTGAAAACTGAAAAAGAAAGCGCTCGCGCGTTGTCTCCCACTCGTGGTCTACTGAACTGCAGAGAGGCGATGAAGTTTTGTGTTTTCCTTTTCCCTTTATCGCGGAGTATGAGAAGTATCGATGTGGTGGTGGTGAGGCAGTTAGAGGCCACGCGCTCGGATTCCACTCGCTAACTAAGAGCGCGTTTTTTGATAACTGCTCCTGTTTGTTCTGCTCTGTGGTCGTCTCATCTTTTCCCTTTCTTTCTACGCAGAAGAAAAGAGTTCGCGTCCTCGCGACACACGCACACATCATACGTATCGATAAGCTGGTCCGTCGGGAAAGGCGAAACGTATTGCACCTCGGAGTCGTTCATCCCACACGTGATTAGCACAGTGCAGTTGGTGATGGACGACTTCGACACTGACGGTGCGCAGCACCTGGAGAACGGCCATGAGTCCAACGCGGCGTTGCTGCAGCTCCAAGACGCCTTTGTGAGTGCGTTGACCTCCTCCGGCGCGCTGGGCAAAATACGCGCTCAGCTTCGCGCGACGGCATTATCGCTTCTTCGGGGCGACGACGACCTGCAGCGTGCCGCGGTGGGCGATGTACTGAAGCCCGCCTCGCTGTCCGCAGCGTCAAAAATAAGTCTCCTTCTCCTTTACGACTTCCTGCAGTTTCACCACCTGCGCGAGACAGCTGGTGTGCTGGAGGTGGAAGGAAGCGTGCACCTGCTATCCGGCGAGCAAGACACCCTGCTTGGCGGCCTCAGAACACTGCCCGGTGAAGGGCCGTTGTTGGAACGCCTCGTCGAGTCGTGTGAGAAGGGCCACGTACCTCCATTCCTAGAGAAAGGCTCCCTTTCCGGTGGTGTTGTTCCAGACGCCCGCTCTCGGTTAACTGAGCCGAACATCGAGTCCCCGTCCCTGGCCTCCAGCTCGATCTCCACAGCGTTCAAGAAAACAACAACCACCACGGTAGCCCTGCCAGAGAACGAAGACGTGCTTCGTGAGTATCAAGCATACGAACCGTCGATTACGTTCTCCGATGTAGACGGTGTCCTAGAAGATGAGCGGCAATGCGACGAAGCGGAAGATGTTTAATTGACCCCTTTTTCTGCTTCCTCGTATGAAAATGGCTGCTCCGGAAAAACGGAAAGTGAAAGCGAGAGAGAAGAATTTCTGTCATTTGTTTCGGTTCTCCGAGACGAAGCGCGTGCAATCCATCGGGCAGGTGACTAAAGCAAGCTGGTCTCTCGTTTTTATTGCTGTTTTGCAGCACCAATTCTATGAGAAGTCGAACAAGAAACAACGGGCAATCGCCAACTTCAGCGTTTCTGGTTGCTCCTCCCCCCCTTTTTTTCTGAGTATCGCTTGGTATGGCGCTGCAACGCAACCTTCTAGGGTTCAATAGCGCGAAACGAGGGGCAGCGTTCATGCGGCATGTTGTTTCTACACTTAAGCGTCCTCTTTCTGCCCCCTTCTCATTCTCTCTGTCTCCTTTTTTCTCTTCCCTACTGCAGGACAGGAAAAGAACTAGTGACGAAAGATATATTATGTGCATTGTTGTACTCAGTGGCTAGATCAAGAAGGGGAGCAACTATGCGTCATTGTCTTCGATTGTGTTCGAAGGGTGTTGACATGACCGCGTATCGCTGCCTTCTGCAGGCACTGCGGCAGTGCGGTGTGGCGTATCAACGCGTTCTTCCAGATACGACACCGGCAGCGCTTTCCAGCGGAGCCGCATCGTCTTTTCTACCTTTGTTCACCACGAAGTTTCACTTCCATCAACATCAACTTACCACGCTGGGCGATGCTTTGGTGGACCGATACATTTCCGCGACGTTGCTTCAGTATTGCATCAGACGCGGCTCCGTTCTCACAACCAACGCGGCCGCGGAGATAAACGCCGTCCTGCACAACCACTTCACGCTGCGCCTTTTTGCAAAAGAGCTTCAGTTTGAAGCAATGGCAATGTCGCCAGAACAAAGCCTACACAGCCTAGACGACCTCTCCGATAACACACTCGGTTTCTTAGAGGCGGAGAGGGCGTCGGTGCGGAGGCAGGACGTCGCCGGCACGTCACACCAAGTTGCCCTCCTCGCGTGCGGGCAGAGCTCTCTCGGGTGGAAGTTCTCGCAGTTTGTCGGCGCCGTTCACCAGACCTTCGGTAGCGAGGCCGCCACCCGGGTACTCGAGCACGTTTATGCATTGCAGGACGAGCCCAACGTGCCACGGCGGGCGTCGCAGCTTCTCCTGCGGGTGCTCGAGCACTTCCCGGCGACGGGTGTGGCGGAGGCGGTGCTAGCCGCACAGGGCTTGGCAGTCCACTACACGGCCAAGTCGCGACTCCTTCCCGATGTCACAGAAGAAGTGAAGGCGGGCACCACCTCCTCCACGCAATCCGCTTCGCATGATGTGGAGGGGAAGGGAGAGATGGATCGCCAGCAACAACCATCATCATCTGATGCGTCCTGGAAGGGTGGGCGACCCGTTGATGAGCTGTCGATTGTCACTGGGTTCGACGTTGCCGGGGCGGAGCAGAGCGGTGTCACGCTGGACGGGCTGGGAGATGACGCGCTCAGGTCTGGTAATTTGGCGAAGGGTCCTGGCTTGATTGACTCGGCGGACATGTGGCGCCGGCGAACAGCGGAGTTGGTGACGCGGCGCCTAGAGCCTTCGCACGAGGCAGGAGCCTTGCTGACCTCTTCCACCAATTCCACCGATGGCTGGCTTTCCGCGCAGGAGCGGGCGACCTATGAGCGCGGCCCCGCCTTTGCGGGATGGGTGGACTTCGCGGCGTTTAGCACCTACGCCGACGTCTACGGACCCACGCAGCCGGAGAACGGCCGCATCGTGCGTCGCGTCAAATTTAAAAAGCACGTCCGCGACCCTCGCTTCTACGACACTATGTCGGATGCCCGCAACGGCGTGCCCTTCGACACAAATGGCGAGACGCTGTCAGACTACCTGAACGCCTTTACGCGGCCCCACCGCCGACTTTTCGAAGTGACGATGTTGGCGGGACGCGGTGGGGAAGTGAAGCTTGTCGGTCGCGCCATTTCGCCCCGCTACACGACCGCGAGGGAGAGCGCCGCACGTGCGTTCTTGGGTGGTGCGCTGCGCGACGTCTTGGCTCTTGAAGGTTCCGTGGGAGAGAGCGGGCGAGAAGCGCCGAGTTCTTAACTGTGTTCACATAAAACTGCGTTTAACGGAGAGTCAGACAAACCGCCGAAGATGCAACATTTTCGACTACGGCTATTTGATGTCGGTAATGAAATTGAGCCGGCAGACGAGCCTGGAAAGATAAAGAGGATTTCTCTAACGAAACGGAACTTGCAACGCATTCTGCTCCGCGAAAGAGGGGAATGTATCCGACTAAACTTGCCCGTCCAGGTTCCTTAAACGAAGGAATGCCCCATACCCAGTTTTTTCTTCCTCCGTTCTTTTGAATCTCCGTGTCTCCTGCAATTTTAGCGTTGCGTTTTTTTTTATACCTTTCATACTCCCCGCGGCAGGCGATAGATGTTGTGGTGCAAAGACACGTTTGAGCGTCATTTTGAACGCAACGAATGCCGACTCTTCCCGGTACAGCAGCAACTCTTTGATTTCGTCGACGACGCAGCGGCGAAACAAGGCGAGAACACGTGGCTGTGCTTTTGCATTGAGTTTCCCTCCGTGAGCGAGGTCTCTCGGCTGCTCTCTCGCCACACCGCCAGCGACCGTGCGCGGGCACTGTTTCAATCCAAGCAAATTGCTGCGGCGGCACAAGGCGGCGCCGTTGAGCTGCGGAAACGTCCACGCGAGGATTTTGCGCTCTTGTACGGCGAGACTCCCCTCTCGCAGCAGAGCCGCATGTTTCTTGCGGCAACACTCACCGGTCTCCGTTCTGTTCTCGCCACGATAGATGCTCGCCAGCTTCACCTGTACGAGATTATTCGGGAAGGCTCACCTTGCCATTTATACTTCGACGTCGAGAGAGACGGCGATTACGTCGCTCTCCGCACGGCCATCTGCGTTGACGACGACTCCAACTCCTCCTCTGTCGTTGCCGGCGACGACTCTTTTGTGTGCGTCGAGGAAGCTGCAGATGGGAAGAGGCACACGTCGTTTCAATGCAGCGTTTTGCGCTACCAGCAGCTATGGCATCGCGCGGCAGGTGCGCCGCCTGACGTGTGCGGTCTGAACTGCGCTGTCGAGCCCGATAATGCGCACACCTGCGATGTTCTCTTGCGTGAGTTAGAGGCTTTTGTCCGCGATCGATTTCCGTCGCTAATCGACCCACAGGAAGACGAGGGCGAGAGCTGTGCGTTCGAGGAGGTGTGGGTACTCGAGTCGGTACCGCTGTTTGGCGTGGCCACGAAGTTTTCGCAGCATTACGTCATCAAGTTCAAAAACACCGTATTTGACTCAACGAACTCTGTGAAGTTGTTTGTGCGCCAGCTCGTCGCCTACCTCAGTGATCGAGCAACTCGCGAGAGCAGCATCCACCGCAGTCTGTTTTTTCACGGCTCCCCTGCGTGGTACGCGGTGTTCCACGAACTGGCACCCGATTACCCACGTAACACACTGCCATACCTGCCGCGTAAGTGTGTGGTGGACGAAGCCGTGTACTCCAAAAACCGGATGATGCGTTGCTTGGGCAGCTGCAAGCTGGGCAAGTCCAGCGTTCTGCGCGTGCACCGGCACTACCTTCGCGCTCGACGCCAGCACCTGATGCCCGACTCCGAGTCCGCCCCGCCATCGCTGGATGTTTTTCTCGCAACGATGATTTCGCACCGGCCCTCCTCAGGGACGGCAATTCGTGCATTTCATGTCGACGGCCAATCGGATGACTGCCGTGGAGGTGGTGGACGCAATGCCTGGCCGAGCTGCGCAGGCGCAGCAAAGACAGTGGATGCGTCACGGTGGGAAGCGACCCGTCCGGCGGAGGACGAGACGCTGAGCCGGCTTTCAATCCTGCTGCAGCGGGCGTATACAAAGATTGCACACTGCGAATGCGCCGTTTTACGCCCGCGCAGACTACACGACCGTTTTTTGACTTTTCAGGTGCATGGGACGCGGTACTGTCAGCACGTGGGGCGAGAGCATAAATCGAACAACGTGTACCTCGTAGTGGATCTCGCGAAGCGGACCTTTGTGCAGAAGTGCTTCGACCCCGATTGCGTGTCCTACCGGTCACCACCCTTCCTGCTCGATACGGCGCTACCCCCCGAAACGTAATGTACGCTCTTCACGGAGAAACGTGTTTTTCCCCCTTTTATTGGCAGCTGTGAAATACGCTACGTGCGTTTTGCACGCTCAGGTGCTCTGCTATTCGCTCGATAAAAGTATATGACCAAATAAGTAAACCGACTTGGCCTTCTCACTCACAGAACATATTGAAGATACTAAGTGTTATCGATATATACATTGTGTTCCCAGATACTGTAAGAGGGAACGCTGCACATGATTTTCAAAGTTCTCCTGCCATCTGGGCATCTTCAGAAGTGCGCGTGTCTGCCCAAAGACAAATCGTTTTCTGTCTCTTTTTTTGGCCTTTGTGGTGCCGGACTTTGCCGCAGGGATGCGTCTCTACTAAAAGAAAAAAAACCCGAAACACACACACACACACACTTCAAAATTGATAATTTGTTTTGTTCCAAGTCTAAACCTTCTATTGTCTCTCGCACAGAAACCAGCAGCCGTACTTGCAGTGACCATGTCCGTCACTGTGAACACCGTTTCCGGTGGCCCGATCACGCTCGACGCGAGCGCGGAGAACATCTATGGCTTCCACCCTGGTCAGATTGTGCACTTCACGAAGAGTCTTCGCAACGGCAAGGTAGCTCTTATTCGCGGCACCCACGAGGGTCTGATTTGGTTTTCCGTTTTCTCCAACGTCGCCGCCGCTGCCACCAAGGAGGCTCTCGACGCCCCGGCCGACACGGTGAGTTGCCGCGGCAAGGAGGAGCTAATCCGTCAGTATGGGTGGATGGTCGATGACACAACTAACCCCTTTGCACAGGCACAGGCTGAGTGACCGCATCCATATCGTCTTGTGACCCGTGCGGCGCACTGCTCTAAGTCGAGGCGCAGAGCGGACTTACGTTCTGAAGCTCTCAAAATACTATATATCTAAATAGGTGAGTGTTAAAAGAGTCCTCCGTTATCATGTAGTGACACAAGTGTCTTGAAGTATTGAATGAGACCGTGCCATTACTTGGGGACACGTTTGACATGAATCATCGTCTTGTTTCTTTTTAATTTGCCACCTACGTTGCGATCTGCGGCTTTTTTTTTGTGCTTTTGCCGAAATAAGTATGGCTCACACACTTTGTAACCTGCAGGAAGTCTATGATGTGATGCTCTTTTGTCGGCTTGCAGTTCACTGCCGCTTCTTCGCTCACACATGCGGCTACTGTGCTCGCGCACCCACTCTTTCTACTTCTCTTTCCTTCTCACGTCTCTCTCCCGAGCTCAGTTCTATGCTCTCGACACAGTTGTGTTTGACTGAGCTGAGCACAAATACGCCAACTCGGCTGTTGTTTCACTGGCGGCGGTTCACCGTGTCGCTTCTTCTTTGTTTTCTTCTCTGTTGTTTTTGGTTTTGCCACCAGGCACCGAAACTGCGCCTGAGCCATGCGCCGCAGCACCGTTGGACGGTATTATTGGTCGAGGTACCGGATACCGTCACAGATGCCGAAGTTTGACGGCCCGGCCCCTGTCGCGGCACCGCAGAACATGAACAGCACCAAAACCAACGAGTTCATCGACCCCATCGATGACAAGTTTCCCATTTCTATTCGCGGCAACCTCGTCCGTCCTGATGTGCCGGAGGACCAGTACGTGGACAGCTGGTACGTTTGCACCTCCATGACGCACCACCTCGGTGACTACCGTCCGTGGAGCGCCAGTGCGCCGGCTAACGCCTTTCGCTTCCGCCCGTACAACGAGTTCGACGCGAAGGGGCGCGAGTACGTGCAGCACCTGAGCGAGGCCCAGCGCTACACCCCCCGGTCATCACGCGGGAAAGGCGCGAAGGGCTTTCCATTTCGTGAAGCCTACCTCACAAAGATGAACACAGCAGAGACGGCCACGCCGCCGCCGTCGCTGGAGACGATTATGAGCCGCGCCGTTGTGGAGCGCCTGCAGCACTCCAAAATTCTGAGTCCGCTGGAGGTGCAGCGCGATGTGGGCCGTCTAGAGGAACCGCTGCCGTGTGCCGGCAAAATTGCTGCCGACCGCTCCACTTTCCCCTTCCAGTGGAACACGGAGGACTGGTACGAGTACGAGGTTGCCAAGGCACGTAATAAGCGCTTTACCTTCGAAAACGCAAATGCCAACACGCTGCAGGGCTCTGAGGTGACGTATCGCATCGTGCTGGAGGGATTCTGGGACCACCACGTGATGAAGCTGGCAGACGACGTCGTTATGTTCCTGAAGGACGTGGGCCGACAGGTGGTGGAGGAGAAGCTGCGTAACGTGCGGGCGAGCATTGAGAGCTTAGACAACGGTGGGGCGGTGGACCCGGAGATGGTGGCGGCCTTCAACGCCTCGCTGAAAGGTCCCTTCGGGGGCGCCGACCACTACGCCGCCGAGGAGGTGGCCAACTTTCTGCGTAGCGAGTGGGAGCGGCTGGAGGAGCAGTGTGTGGGCCTCATCAACCGCGCCAACGTGCCTATTCCAGGGACGGCCAACATGTACGACGCCAATGTGTCGTGGCCGTACGTGGAGAAGATGGAGCCGTGGACGCGGCTGGCCGAGTTCTGGACCTCATCTTCCGACACCTCCTTCACCGAGTTAGAGATGTCCACCGCGCATTACGAGTTCCGCAAGTACTTCCGCGTGGTGGTGGTGAAGATGCCGTTTCAGAGTACGGAGTTCGAGCAGCGGATGTACGGCATCCGTCACTGGCTGCACCGCCAGACGAGCTGCGAGTTTCACACAACGTACCGGCGCAACATCGTCCACGATACCGCCGTGTTCCCGACGGAGCACGACGTCGACGTGAAACCGACGCATGAGCACCACCGCCTCTTCTCTTTCGCGTTGGATTGGCAGAGTGCCCCTGTGGACTTCCTCGATGTGGAGATATGCCAGGAGGGGGACTCGTGGGCCTCTGTAGCCCAGCGGCTCGGGTGCACAGAGGAGGCGCTGAAGAACGCCAACGACACGCTAGAGACCCTCAGCGCCGGGGTGTCGGTGAACGTGCCTGGCACCTCCACGCGACGCCTGACAAGCACCAGCAGCGTCCCCGCCTTGCTGCCGCTGCAGCCCGGTGACGGCAAACCGGCGGTGACGTCGTGGCGCATGGCGGCCGAGCTGCTCGGGTGCTCCGTGGAAGAGTTGCAGCAGGCCAACGGCGAGGCAGCACTCACCTACAAGGCTGCCGACGGGGGCGCCGATGGCTGCTTCGACCCGTCGGTGAGAGAGCTGATGGTGCCTTACACCGTCACCTTCGCCTCCCTCGAGACCTCCTTTGCCAGCGCCGAGCCTGTCTTTGAGGGCGACACGTGGGCCACCGTCGCGGCACGCCTCGGCTGCAGCGAGGCCGACCTGCACAGCTGCAACGACGCTGCAGGCGCTGAGCTCTCCACTTTTGCGACGGTTCGCGTGCCTGTCACGGCCAAGACGCCTCGCCGCATTACGCATCCGCAGCTGCGCCCGCAGGCCGCGACGGATGCCCTGCTGGCCCGCACGTTAGGCGAGAAAGCTGTTTCCGGCCTGGCGGAGATCCCGAGTTTCCCGCCGAATGCGGAGAAGTTCCCGCACGAGTACCACACCCCTACCTCGCGCTTTCCAACAACGCCACGGGAGTCCAGCGCGAGCGACAACTGGATTGCCTACACGGCCAAGTACCTGGACAAACAGCTGCTGCTCCAGGATGAGCCCACGCCGGTGTACAACGTGAACAAACTGTGGCCGATGCAACAGGTGCCGGGCAAAGTCGACCAAACGCCCTTCGAAGAAGATCAGACGTGGTTCATGCACCCGATTCCTGTTCAGCAAATGGAGCAGCACGATCCGGAAAAGGATCTGCAGGATCTGCCGTTTGTCAATCACGAACAGTTCCCGCGTTCGCTGGACTGGACAGCGCCGTAGGCTCTCAGACTGGACTGTCACCTGATAGTGTTCCACCTCTTTTCTCTTCTGTTTGGGTTTGTCTTGTGACGGCTGTGTGCACGGCTGCGCCGAACGGCGTCTTCCCACGTGTGAGATGTTGTTGTTGTTGATGCCGACTGCATCGTTGTGCTCGTTTGTGTGGACGGTCCCGATATTCTCTGGGGAGGCATTCGTGTGAGTGGCAGGTCAGATGAGTTTTGGTTGTTACACATTCTTTTCATCGTACAAAACAATAATAAAGTACACATCGTGGTTGGCAAGCGTGATCTGTTCACACGCGAGACAAGAAGAGAACGAGCAAACTCGAGACTCCCTATGATGCTCGTTGTGATACCGGGTCTCACAGATTACAACGCCGCTCTTTTCCCCTTTCCTTTTCTAGGGCAAATTTGTGGAAACACATTTGAAGTTTTTTTTTGAATACTGCGCACAAGGTGCCGGTGGGGTGCGTAGACGCTACCTTCGTTGCATGGCGTTACATTGCACTTGTTTCCGCCTCTGCCACGTCGCACGAAACACACCTCTCTTCTCCCTCTAAAAGACCGATGATATTCTGTTTCCTCTTTTTCTCTTGAAATCGTACCCTGGCATTCTTCGCGAGGCACCTGTGATAAATGGCCGGCAGTTTCCTTTCACAGCGTCCGCTGCTGATGATGGATTCGCGGAAACGTATCACTGAGGCTGCTGTTCTTCATCAACTCGCCGAGCTTACCGACCGAGCCGGTTTCATTTCTCCGTTGTGGTTCTCCTACAACCTGGCGCGCCGCAGCAACTTCAATCTCAAGCCCCAAACTGTTCCTGTTAATGTCTGGCATCCTCTCTGCGGGAACGCATTCTGTGCAGCCCATCCAGCACATTCTACATGCATTTTTCCGACCGAAGAAACCGTCGAAACGCCTGCCACCGGCGGTAACCAACTGTACGTTCTTTCGGATCTAGCTTATAAGAAGTACACATGGGTCTCCGTGTGTCCCTCGATCTCACAGTTCTTTCAGACTCCACGTAGCATGATGGCACCGCCATACTATTGGGTGCCTACCCGACTGAGTCGTATTGTGCCGGTGTATGTTGCGCAGTCCATTACCCTTCCGCCGTTTCTGACACTCGTCAACCTTGATCAACTGGAGGAGTCACGGGGTTTAACGGATATGCTTCAGCGAGTGTCTTCGCCAAGGTGAAGAAACGGCTCCCCGTTGCACGCAAACGAACACGAAATCCCTTTTGTTTTGCTGCGCCGTTGCTCCCTCTTTGACTCCCTGCTACGTTCACTCGTCTGCTTTTCCTTTCTGCTTCCCCCAACGAATCGAAGTCAACTGATATGTCTCGGGGGCTTTCTTACTAACTTGTTTCACGCGGCTTTCGCCATAAATGTTGCATCGCGTCTTGTAGCGGTTGCGGTAACAAAAACGTGCAGAGAATATGGGAAAGCGCCAGATTGAACTGCTGATGTTGATGTACGACAGTAATGTAGGAAACTGTTGGCTCCGAGGAAACACTGCCGTTGCGTTCATTTCTTCGTTTGGCGCTACTCCCTCTACTTTTCTTCTCCGTATCGCTGGATACGTTTTTTTATCAACGGTTTTCTCTTACACACTTGATCTTGATAAAGGCACGCCAACTCTAAAAAAAAGTAGAGGAATATGCTCCCTTCTCTTCAAGCTTCTCGGTGAGCACGCGGCAGCGGTGTCGGTGAGGAACAGAACCTCGCACCGTCCGATTGAATCCGCGGCGCTTTCCCCTGAACACTTCCAACAATTCAAAGAAGGGCAAACCTCCCATCCGACTGGACCACCGTTGTCCATCGCTTCTACGCTGCCTGGATTGCGAAGCATAACGGGCGCTACTACCGGCTGCGGACGCTGCCGACTGGTGCGCGGTGGAGTGTTGCGGTGGGGCAGGCAGTGACGTGGGTGATCGTTGACATCGACACGCCCGTCACGATCAGCACCCTCATCGACAAAATCCTGGTTGCCGCCCGCGAGGGCGAGGAGGCGGAGTTCGTGCGCGCGGTGCGCAGCGTCGTGGCGCGCATCAAGGCGGCGAACCTGATGACGTCGCCGAACCGCGACGAGCTGGAGGCGATGTCGGACGCGGAGCTGCTGGCGCTGGCCAGCGAGAACACGGTGTTCCTCGGCGAGGAGTACACGTGGAACGGCCGCGCACTGGAGGCGATGCACACGGGTCGCGACCGAGCGGGCGTGTCGCCTGAGCAGCAGCACACATGCGTGCCGGAGGACGAGGCGTCTGCGGACCCGTTCCTCGCACGCCACTCGGCGCACGCTGAGCCCCGTGCGGCCGAGCTGATGCTACGCCATCTGGTGGAGCACCACCACATCCGTGACGGCGCGCGCATCGCGCTTGTGACGGACCACAAGGCCATCGTCATTGTCGCCATGAACACGGCGGCCTCCTCAGGTGGCTCTGTCACCACGGATAGCGCTTGCGTGGTTCCTGCCAGCAAGTAAAACACCACGTCGGGGCAGAGTTTACGTGACCCTGCCAATTTTTAAAAAGACGTGATTGTTCGGTTTATTTAACTGCCGTGGAGTTTTTTCTTCGACCCGCTGTCTCCGTTAGAGTGACTCCCTCTAACCAACGTGGGGGACGCGGTAGGGTCCTTGGCCAAAAGTACACCACAAGGGATAAATGAGTCCCACGGGAGCGTCAGCGACGTGCGACGCGATTTATGCCCGTCATGTGGAATGAAAGCTTCAGAACACAGGCGACCAGCGTGTGTGGCAGCTATTCTATCACGTTCGTAGTTCCCCTCCTTCTCTCACCACCTCCCTTTCAGCTGTGCGACGAAGGAAAACAGAATGGAAAAGCGTCGACGAGTTTGCCTGCTGAGCGCTTAGGTCGCTCCGCCGGCTCGCACTCAACGTTCGCTGTAAAACGAGCGTACTGTGTATGGCGCTGTCTTTTTCAGCAATGCTTTCCTTTGATCGTTTGGAAGGTGTGATACGTTATTCATAGAGGTAAACTAACTCGTGTTTATCAGCTCCATGTGTGCAATGTGATGTGGCGCACCGCGCAGCTACTCCGCTCTATCCTTTCCTCCCCCGTTTCTATCCATTCTTACCCACATCGGCTGTTGTGCTTCTGTGGTCAATGGAAGAGAAGGCTGCTCGCCTGCGACATCGATTCTATATACTCCCTCTTTTTTTCTTTCGCTCGCAGCACTTTCTCTGCGTTTTCGGCCTTCTCTTTCCGTCTGCCTCCGTCTCACACCCGCAGTGCTGAGTTGACCTCTCGCGGGCGTCCTCTGCCCACATCACGGAACTGAAAATGATCATAAAGGAGCACAAGAAGGCGTTTGAACAGAGTAAGGCGGTTTATGAGAGCGCACTGCTCGCCTTCAAGGGTGTCGACGGCTTCGATGTGTACAACTGCTCCGTCCCCTTCAAGTACAAAGGAAGGCGCCACATCTACGGCCGTGTCGAGAAGCGCGAGATTTGGGCCGCCTCGCACGTCCGCCTGTTCGAGGAGACCGGCAAGGATGAGTTCACCGCCGTCCCGGAGTTCAGCATCGAGCTGGAGGACCCGTACATACAGAACATCAAGAACGAGATGATTTTTGGTGGCACCCACGTCCGCAAGGACGGTGAGGCGGTGCTCAGCTACTTTGGCTACTTCTACCGCGGCACCCCCACCGAGCTGAACTACTTCACCACCGGCCCCGACTTTATGAAGGACATCCGTGTGCTCCAGCTGCACGACGGCCGACTGGGCATCTTTTCACGTGTGCGCACCAAGGTCGAGGTGTACGTCGGGTTCGCCACCGTGGACAGCATCGATCACCTCACCACCGCTGCCATCGCGGGGGCAAAGCCCATCGACTTCATCCGGCCCGGCATGTGGGGTGGCGTTAATCAGCCCTATCTGCTGACGAGCGGAAAGGTGGGGTGCATCGGCCACATCGCCTACAACGACAAGAAGCCCAACGGCGACCCGCTGTCAGTGTACGTTAACTGCGCCTTTGTTTTCGATCCCGTGACGCGCGCGATGGAGAATGAAAAGGTTATTGGAACCAAGTCTTGTTATCCCTCCTGTCCGGCCAAAAAACCAAATTTGGAGGACTGCGTCTTCGCCTCCGGTATCGTGATGCGCGAGGACGGCAAGTGCGACCTCTACAGCGGCCTGGGCGATACCGGCGAGGGCCGCATCACCATCGACTACCCATTCGAAGGATATGGACAAATTGTTGGCCACCTCGAGTACTAATCCTGTCGTGCTTGAGTTTTTTTTTTGTACTTCATTCCTCCTTGAAGTGTGTTTCCCTTGCCGCTTTGCTGCGACCAGTTGCTTCTATCTTCCCCTTTCTCTGCCCTGGGTAGATCTGTTATGTTTCAGTGACAGCATCTGAAGACAGAGTACATATCTCCAAATAAGATTACCTTTCTTTCTCCTCTTCGTTTTTCTAGCCGCCCCTTCTGACCACCCGTCCCAACAATTCTCGTTGACCGCAACGTTGCGTAGTCGAACGAATAAAAAGAAACGAAGAACGGAAGGGCCCTCGAAATAATGTGACGTGCGACAGGCTTTAGAACCGAACGTTTGATCGACAATGGCAGAGCCAAAAGCGTCTCCGCGGCTTATGCACATCGCAGTTGAAAGGGGGAATTTAGAAGGTGTTTTAACGCCATCTCAAGACTACGATGTACACTATCTTCTTTTGACGCAGGGGTGTGGTTTCTTCTCTTCTGCGTTTATCACCGTCTTTTCTCTTCCTCTGTACCGTTCTTTGTTCTCTTCTCTCTTTCATCATTGGGTCACCGTACAGCTAACAAGACAAAGACGAAGCACTCTCCACCTTGGTCTTTCTACGGCTCTCAAAACAGCTCATTTTTCCCTTTCTTTTTCTTTCATTCCCTTTGTACGCCATGACAGCTGAGGCTGCTGTTGGCAACATCGTGGGCGGCGATGACGTCGGCATGCCAACTTTGGCTCGCCAGCCGGCAATTGATGAGCCCGGCTATGTCCACCCTGACTCCGCAGCGCTCTTCTCCGTCGTTCCGTGCGTAAAGGCGATCCCCATCTTCGGCAATGCAGTGGAGCCCTTCGGGCCCAAGTGCGTGACGTCGCTGGGCATGGTATACATCCTCAGCAAAGGCGTCGGCAAGACGTTGCTGACCACCTCCCAGTACGCGATGTTCATGAAGAAGTACGGTGTCACGCCGGAGGTGTACCAGCGCATGCATGGCATCAGCTCCATGGGCTTCTCCATCAAGCCTCTCACCGCCGTCCTCAGCGACACCTTCTCCTTCTTTGGCTACACGAAGCGGTGGTACATGGCGTTTTCGTGCATCGCCGGAGCCGTGTGCGCTGTGGTGTACGGCGTGTTGCCATTTAAAGAGTCGAGCGCCGGGATTGCAGGTGCGATGATCTTTCTATCATCCTTTTGCATTGCAAACATCGATGTGATGTCGGAAGGCCACTACAGCCGCCTGATCAAACGCCAACCTGTCCCTGGGGCCGATCTCATTTCGTGGATCTGGGCTTTGATCATGGTGGGTCAGGTTATCGCCTCTGCCATCCAGGGACCGCTGTCGGACTCTGGCCGTCCCACCATCGGCATCTTCATATCCGCCGGCTTGCAGGCGGTGTGTGTGTTCTTCTTCATCTTCAACTGGTACGGTGAGAAGAAAAACGCCGTGGAGCGCCGCGAGGATTTCGTATTTTTGCTGAAACAGGAGGCACTGAGGCAGCAGGAGATGAGCTCGGAGTCCTTCAAGGACGGCATGGTCGTCTACGGCAACGCACCGGACAACGTGAAGGTTCAGCCGCAGTTTGGCAGTGAAGGCAGTTCTCAGGAGGGTGTCCCGAACGAGCTGGTTCAGTTTGGTGAGCTGGACAACGAGACACAAGAGGAGGAGGAGATGAACGTTGACTTCGAGGTGCCCACGTGCATGTGCGGCATTTTTGGCGTGAATCAAGAAGTCATCTTACGCAACGCCTCCGTCGCAGTCTACGGTGTCGTCCTCACTGCGGGTGCCGTCGTCTTGACCATTCTCAACATCGTCGGCACGACCTATCAGCTGCTGTACGGCTGCGTGGTGATCTCCGTCGTGCTGTGCGTGACTGGCTTCCTCTGCATCCCGGTGACGATAATGAAGGCGAACTTCTTCGGGTGGTGCCAACTCGTGTCCTACATCATTATCACCGGTGCGACGGACAACTTCTACATGGCAGACGCAGACTGTCTTCCTGATGGCCCCCACTTCTCGCAGACGTTCTACAACACCGTCGGCGCGGTCATCGGCAACGTTGCCGGTCTCTTAGGTGTGTACATGTTCTCGCGCGTCTTCTCGAAGCAGAGCTACCGTGTAACGTTGATTATCACCACGCTGGTCCAGGTTTTTGCAAGCGTGTTTGACGTCATCATCGTCGAGCGCTGGAATCTGTATATCGGCATTCCTGATCACGCGATGTACATCATGGGCGATGCTGTTGTGTACCAGGTGTGCTACATGCTGAACTTCATGCCGCTGAACATGCTGATCTCCCGTCTGTGCCCGAAGGGCTGCGAGAGCACGATGTTTGCCATCCTGGCGAGCTTCAGCAACTTGGGTACGTCGACGTCGTCCACGATTGGCGCGATTTTGATGGAGACGGCGTGGCCGATCCGCTCGAAAGCCCCATGCGACTTCAGCAACTTGCACTGGCTCATCATCACCGGTCACCTCATCACGCCCCTCCTCGCCATCCCGCTGGTGTTTGTCCTGATCCCCGGTGCCCGCATCTGCGACCCCATCGACCCGAAGGAGGTGGAAGCCCTGTCCATCTTTCAGAAGTGGCTGAACAAGTTCAACGCCACGTCCAACACTCCCGCTGCAGCAGAAATCAGTCGTCTCCTCGGAGGAACAGTCTTAAGAAAAGAAAAGGAAACGAGTGTTTACCTCCAGGTGCGTGCTGTCGCTTCGACACATCTTGCTGATTTTGGATGCGCAGTGCTTTTCAATGGCAGGCACACAAACCCTGCCGCACTTTGTTTCCTAAAATATGTTACCTTTGCTACTTCTTCTTTATTTCTTTTGAAAGTGTTTTGTACTGACAGCGGATGCGACTGTTTATGTAAGCACAGAAAGTGATCTACGGAAAAACGACACTTCACCCTGAATTCGTAACGGGTGCGTGTCTGTTGCTTCATTAAGACACTCCGTCAAATGAACGGAAAACGCATAGATATCGCATTTTTTTTTTGAAATACTAAAAAGAAAAGCAATTCCCTTTGTTTTTTTTTAGCTTACTCTGAAAAAAAATGAGAACAGAAATGCCGCGTAAACCTGCGTAGTGTTTTTTTCTCTTTGGTAACTCTACTCACTCTAAAAGTAAAAAGGAGAAGAGGTGCTAGTATTTTATTGTCAAGCTGATGATTATTTTGTTTTCTTTATAACCCAATGAGTGATGATTGCATGCGCTACTTTGGACACAGCCCTCCACAGTGCTACGAGGGTGGCGTCATTTTGTATTTACACGAAATTGGAGAGCGGCGCAAGCGTCCAAATAGCGCGTTCAAAACTCATTTTTCTTTGGTGTTCCGTAGTTGATGGACTATAAAAAAAGAAATGTACTTTATTAAACTACGTGTTCCGATACGCTCTGTAGCAGTTCACTTGTAGGTTGCGCACACCAACACTGCGCATTTCCTTCCAACTAGCTGCTGCGAGAATTCTGGCACATCTCGGTGAAAGTATCCAGCTCAAACACACTGGCGATCATGAGGCTTCAGAGAACTTTTTCATTCGTAACGGCATCAAACCGAAGAGCAAGCAACTGAACAGGCGCGGTTGAGCAAAACTGCACACGCGTGTCGACTGCGGTGCGAGGTATCTACGCTGTTCGGTTGCGTTGCGGATTTCTCGTACTCTGCAAGCGCTGCACTTTATTATTGTAGTTTCATTCTTCGTTTTTTTTCTGTTTTCAAATGCTACAAATACACGCCTTTCTCTTCTTTTATCACTGTTGTACACGCGGAATAATGAAGGTTGGGCATTCTAAACACGCCAGTAAAGAAGAAAATAATACAGTTAGCTTATTTATTGCAGAGAGCATTCACGTGGCTAAGTTGTTGAACAGTCAAAGGGAGGATGCTCTCGCAGCTCCCGTGGTGCCATCGCGGTGCGGAATGCTGCGCAACACCAAACTCAAGTGTTGCGGCCTCCATTTATTAGATTCTGTTGCTTTCTTTGCAGCGAAAACTGCTGGGACTGTTTTCAATGCATGGTCGAGGCAAACACGGTTATTTCCCCTCTCCCTCTCGTGTCGATGTGCACATCTTCTTTCTTTTCTCGCCACATTTCTTTTCTTTTGCTTCTACGGGTGTATCGTCGCAGATCAAGAAAGAAGCCGTCATTGTTCACACCTTTTCCCCCATCCTCAAGCTGACCCACGAACAGAGACCACACACACAGACACGCACACAAGTGATGGCACAACTATACGTGCACTACGCAAGCCACGTGGCGGACGTTAACGCAACTCTTCCCTACAACGCCGCAGATGCCGATGTTCGTGCATCGCTGTCGCGTCTGTACGGCGACGGTTTGTCGCAAGTGGTGAGTTTCATGGACCCGCAGTTCATCACCCGACATCTCCGAACCCTGAGTGCCGTGTGTCCACAGATGAGACTGGACACGGAGGCGCTGACAAAAAGAGCTGACGTTGGAGAGAACTGTCGTGGTGTCGTGACACAAGACAACCACCTGATCTACCGGATCGCGTCGGTGAAACGCGGTCTAACTCCACAAAGGCTTGCGGAGTCGCTGTGGTGGGCGGATCGGTGCGGGCTGCCGCTGACTGTCACCGTCGGCAATGAGCGCAGAGACGTGCTGGCGTCTCTCACGGATCGTGTGCGAGACCGAGTGGAGGAGCTGCAGATCTATGTCGACACAGTAGCTGCGAGCGTGCAAAACTTCGCAGCGGCGCGCGACGGTCAGTGCGGCAACTTTCTCTGTGCGCTTTTGACGTTTCCAAACATGACAAAGCTGTTGATTGCGTGCAGTGAAGCTGATGCTGGCGCTCGTGCATCTGTCGATGTGAATCACGCGTTGCAGTGTGCAGCGCAGCTGCCGATCAGCCAGCTATGCATTCGAGGTTTTATGGGGCTGACGAATCTCTCCGCACTGGCGGAATCGCAGCACCTTCAACACCTGACAGCCACCCGTTGTAGAATACAGTCGGTAACAGAGTT